>NW_027185876.1:17333929-17336493 GCF_028583685.1 Petaurus breviceps papuanus
GAGAGGGGAAGAAAGGGAGTAGAGTGGAAGGGGGTTAGGATCATTCAAGAGAGAAAGAAAAACAGCTTCCAGAAGCTACATTGCACCTTCATCTCCCCCTGGTCCCCTCAAGAAACCCCCAACTTTTAGCTGCAAGGCTCACTGGTGTGCTGTCCTCTGCCTTGGTTGTGCCTGCCTGTCAGAGGTTATATATATCTGCTGTGCTCATGCTATCCTCTGTAACCATTTTCTGTTACAGAATCTTCTTGCTGCTCATCGAAGCCTTAATCCCTAATGCAGCGATCAATGGGTGTGCGCCTTTCCCACTCGGATGCTCATTTTTTAATCCCCACTGCCTCCCTCAATGTCATCCCTTTCCATTTTTCTTTATAGAATTTCAGGTCTACTGTACCTGCTGATTACTTAGTGGAGAGCACTGGACATCTCCCTTAATTAATTCCATCGATTTCAAGTCCCACAAGGTTCGGGGTCCTTAGATTTCTGAAGCAGCTAAATGGAATGTCTAAATTCTAACATTTTCCTTCTATAAATTGTTTTGCCACCAAGTTGCTGGGAGGCAGAGGACTGGTTTTATTTATTTGGGTAGTATATTAATCCACAGAGGACTCTGCATTCTTAACTGGGCTTTTGTATAGGAGACGGAAGAAAAAGGTGTTTCTGTGTATCTATCTCTTCTCTCCTGCTCCCTGTTCTCCCATCCCATCTCCTCTTTTATCTCTTCAGCATACTTCTACCTTATACCATATGCCCACTTTATCATTTTCTTTGCAGTTCATGTGCATGTGTTAGTAATGTCATGCTTAGATTTTTTTTCTCGATGTACTCAGAGAAAAAGAGGGGGAATCAGAAAACAATACAAGCCTCAGAAACAAACCAAGGACTCCTTTTTTAGCTGGTCAACTGCTGAATGTGTTCCTAAGAAGTAGCAAAATTGATCCTAGATATGGAGTGATCTCTTTCAGGTAGACCTTCCCAATTTTTGAGTACTTTCCCCATGGCAACACTGGTTGGAAGGAAGTAATCCTATTTTGGCTTCAGTTGGTACCATGCAAATACAAGCTCTGAAGTTTTGCATTCCGTCTTTAAGGGGGACCAGTAAGATGGAGGGAGGAGAAAGAGGTTTATCTGTTAACTCCTTGGCGGTCTCCCTGGTCCCCCAGCACTCACAGATGCTTATCTGGAGCCAGCAAAGTAGCATACTAGTTAAGGGTCCAACCAGATTGTACTTGGAATATCTATGGTTATCTTAGAGTTAAAAGCTGGAGGCCATGTGGGTAATGGGTCAATGGAGAGAAAGTGATGGTCAGATGAATGCTCACCCATGCCAGCTGAGACTCTGTGTGTGTGCGGTGGCAGCCTCAGAAACAAACTGCTGAGAAAGGCAATAGACTTGTTTAAAAGGAGTTTCTCCTTTATGCTTGGGCCAGGCAGGCAGCAGACCCCTCACTGCACGCGGGCGGCTGTGGAGAACTCTGTTGCTATGCGCCGGAAGCTTAATTTTATTATTGCTCTCCCCTATTTAATGTCTGTCTCTCAGGCAGCTGGTGATGTTTTAATGAAGCTGGAATTGTATAGTCTGTAGCGCTGGATAATCATAAGCTGCCGAGTCAGAATCAAATTAATAATTCATGAAATTAAAGTGTATAATTAATTTGAACTGTGCAGATGAGAAGAGGGGCCTGAGCCTACAGCCTAGAAGGAGCTGAAGTATGCTGGAGATGTGTTTACTGTCTATGGCCACTACCGAAAACATGGTTCAAAACCATGTTGGGGAAAGGAGGGCTAGGTGACTGTGTTGAGGGAAAATGGTGTTTTTCCTTTCTCTGCCCCAGGCGTGAACAGGACCTCCATGGAAACTTCAAAACCACTTGGTTGTTTTTATGATTCTCCTGTCCCTGGTCTCTACAGTGGAAATGACTGGGTTACCTTGATTTGTCCCATTCTCAGTACTATGCAGAGAGGCAAGATCCATAAGTCTTCCTGTAGTTCAGTGAGATCTGAATCAATAGCTACATTTTAAGGGGTTCTGTTCAATTCAATAAATCTTTATTAAGTGCCTACTTTGGGTCAGATACTGTGCTAGGCACTGGGAATGCAAGGAGAAAATGAAACAGTCCCTGCTCTCTGGGTGCTTACACTCTTTTCTTGGGAAATCATAAGTAGATTCTGAGTAATGGGTCATAGTGTGGGGGGGAGGGAGAGAAGATATGGCAGGCACTAGTAACTGGGAAGGATCAGGATGAAAGGAAAAGCCTGATGTAGGAGTTGACCTTTGGACTGAACTTTGAAGGAAGCGTGAGCCTGTGCCCAGAAGAGAATGCATTCCAGGGATTAAGAACAGTTTGTGCAAAGGTGTGGAGATGGGAAATGTAACACTGTTTAGGGAAAACTGCAAGGAAACCAATTTGTCTAGATCATAGAGCAGAGGTTCTTAACACGAGATCTATAAACTTGTGTCTACACACATATATGTTTATAGCACATATATGTAGGAGAGCATATATGTGCATTCATACACATGCATATATAGATATACTCATAGCTGTAGTATGGGGTTATTTCTT
>NW_027185876.1:17336503-17354210 GCF_028583685.1 Petaurus breviceps papuanus
CATGCATATATAGATATACTCATAGCTGTAGTATGGGGTTATTTCTTTTTTAGTAATTTTCTTTGTAATCTTTTAGGTAATTCTTTTTTTTTGGTAATTTTTCTTTGTAATTTATGTATTTTGAACATTTAAAAACATTTTCTTCTGAAATAATCTTTATATATCACCAGACTGAGAAACGGATACATGAAACACACACTGATGGTTAGGATCTTTGGCACAGAGCATATGAAGAAGAGATACCTGGAAAGGAAGGCTAATGTAAAGATCTATAAATGTCTAACACTGTCTTTGTATTTTATCTAAGAGGCAAGAGACTGCTGCTGGTGTTCCTTGAGCAGAGGAGGTCACATAGTCAGACTTAATATTTGAGGAATATAAATTTTGTGGTCATACGGAGAATGGATTAGAGAGCAGATAGGCTGGTAGCAAGGAGACCACTTAGTAGGCTCTTGCAGTAGCCAAGGAGTGGTAGCTGTGAGTGGGGAAAAGGGGACAGATGGGAGAGAGGTGAAGGGAAACTGGGCAAGACTTGAGAAATGACTGGATGTAATGGTGGAAGGGTTGAAGGAGAGTAAAAAGTCAAGGATGACCCTTTGGGTTGTAATCTTGGATAATGAGAATAGTGGTGCCCTTCATAGAAATGAGGAATTTAGACTTTATTATTCTTCTAGAGGTAGTTGTACAAGGAGGATTCGGAAGAAGAGGCAGGAGGGGAGGGGATATAATGAATTTTATCTCAGACATGTTCAGTTTTAAATCCTTATTGGAAATCTAGGTGGAAATGCCCAATAAGCATTTGGTGAAGTGGGACCAGACCTGGAAGCCGTTTGCATAGAGGTGGTAGTTGAACCTGTGGGAGCTGATGAAATCACTGAGAAATGGAATAATGAGAAAAGAAGAGATGTCATGAATCTACCCCAGAATAGAGGCATAGCAAGTGATTTATAAATGCTGGTTGACTGACCGAAGAGACAGAGAGAGAGATCTATAGCAGGAGAACCAGAGGAGAGGACTTTCACAAAAACACAGGGAGAAGGGAGGATCCAGGAAGAGGGGCTTTCGTTGTTATCAGATGCTTAGGAGGAAGAATGAAGATTAAGAAAAGGCTACTGAGGAGGGTCCAAATCCATTGATTCCTCACATACAAATGTGTCGGTATGCGTAAGGATGCTTGTATACTGTTAATGGCCACTAGGTGGAATTGTATGCAGAGAGTGCTGGGCCTGGAATCAGGAAAGCCTGAGTTCTAATCTAGTCTTAGACAGAGACTCTTAAGTCACTTCATCTCTGCCTCATTTTCCTCAACTGGAAAATGGGAATAATAAGAACAAGTACCTCTCAAGGCTAATGTGAGGACCAAATGAGATAATATCTGTAAAGGGCTTAGCAGAGTGCCACGGACATGGTGGGTACTTAGCACATGTTTCTTTCTCTTCCTCTTCCTGATAATTTTAATCATGATGTTCATGTTTGTTATCTGCCCCATCACCATATGTCTTTAATGGGAAAGTTACAAGGAATCAGATTTAAGTCCAACATCCTAGAAATTAGAGCTGTCAAAAATGGAATGACCACTTTGGGGGAAATGAGTTCCCCATCTTTCTAGAGGTCTTCAGGTTGAGGATAGGCCTTACAAATTGGGTAGGAAGTTGAATTACATGATTTCTGAGGTTCCCTCCAAGCATCATTCTAGATAAAAGGGAACATTTCTAAGCTTTATTTTGTAGTGACAAATCGAGATAAAAGGACCACTAAGTGCCTTGTTAAATTTATATAAAGTAATTTAGTAGGAATCTTGGCCTAGCCCCTGATTTCTAGGGAGCCCTTCCTTTCATGGAAGCATATTAAACAGCAAAGGGGACCCTTGCATTTGTGGTATTTATCTTTGCTTCTTTCAGAGGAATTAATTGGGGAGGGAGGGTTAGGAAGAGGTTCTCATATGGGTAGCTTGTCTACTCTGCCTTTATTTGAAGAAGGGATTAAAGTGGAGAAGTACCAGGAATGTGTCTAGTTTAGCTTCCTGGTTCCATTTCATATGCCCTTCATGCATTTGGCAAATCTCCTTATTATGCCTCTAGAGATGTTTGAACAGGCTAAGCCCTTGAATTTTGAATGACAAATATTGTGACTTCATGGTAAACTGTAATTTGGGGGCTATGCTTTCATTATAATGTTCCCTCTGGTGTTTATGGCCCCACAAGCTTGGCATTCACCTCACCCCATGCAGTCAGTGAATGGGAAGGCAGAAGAAGCATTCTTTATTTGTCCATTCCTCTTTGTCAGACCACTCAGAGCCCTTGTTCTAAGGGAACAAATGACTGGGAACCATGATACAGACTAATGATGCATGAGCCCCAAAAGGTTTGGGTTGAAATGAGGCTTCGTTGAGTTCACTTTCTGTAGCCATCAAAAGGCTTAGCTATCCCTGGGATGGAGTGTTCCCTGATTCCCAGCAAAATGCCTGCAAACTGGGAGACCATATACCAGATGTTGAAGCTGCCTGGGCTTCTGGGAATCAGGAGAGAGCAATGCTCATAGTATGTAATAACAACAACACAACAACAAATCTGTCTCTTTTCTTACTTCCCTGTCAAGCTATAGCTTCTCACCTTCTTCTTTTTCCTCAGCTTGCATTTACATTGACTTCTCCAGAGCCTTTATCCCTTTGTCCATAGGCAAGCTTTCATTCACTCACTGTCCTGTCAGATTGGCTGATTACCAGTATACCAATATACTCTTGACTCATATGCTTTACCTCCTGGCAATCCTTCAGGCACTGCAAATCTTGCATTCTCAGTTGTGACGCAGAAATCAGGAACACCTGATGCCCACCCATCACACAAACATTTCAGAACAAAAATAATGGTCCTGTGAGATGTCTGGCTTCCTATCTTCGAAGCTCTTTGCTTACATCAGAAAATCCGCGTGGTCTCCTAGTGAAGTAGCAATCCATCATTTCTTGGCAGCGAAGTCAAGACAGAAAAATGAAGTGACTTGTCCAAGATGGCTAGCACTGTGATTGGATTAATCCTGCCCTTCTTCAGTAGGCATGAAGAGTTATTATCTCAGCTACCTCAGAACTTGGAAGACCTAGTAGAATCTGAAATGAGTTACCAAAACTCCTTCTTGAATCTCCTTCCTTGTATGTCAATAAAAACAGTAAAGGCTTTAATCCCACCTGGATCATTTGATGGGAGGTAGGGGAACTGGATCACTCAATTGCCCTTCCATGGTCTCTTGTGAATAGTAACCTCATACAATTGTTAATGATTCATTTAACTATTTAGAAGTGGTCAGGTTTTATTACTTTGATCAATTCTCAGCTGTCCCCATAGAAATCAGAACCTTTAAGGTATAAAAGCACACAGAATACACTGCTGTTTTGCCACTGTTTTCTCTGCATCTGAGTTTCATAGAATTGCAGAGTTGGAGGGGTTCTCAGAGGTCATCCAGCCCAGCTTGTCTCTGGATAGAAATCACTTTTACAGATTCACTGATATGTGATCATCCAGGCTCCACTTGGATATGCAAGAGGGGAGGGGAATTCCTATACAATCTAGAGCATACTAACTCATTTTAGCAGCAGTTGTAATTGTTAAACTTTTCTTTATTTTTGAACCAAAGTCTTCCTCATAGCAGCTTCTATCCACTGTGCCTCCTTCTACCTTGTGGGACCAAATTAAAGAAATTTTTATTCCGAATTCCAAAATTGTAATTCAATAGGTCACTGAATGGGTTGTTAGTGGGAAAGGAGGCTTTGATGGGAAAAGTGGGACACCAAAGTCCCATGGACATAGAGTAGCTAAACCATGATGTAAGTGGTTAAGTTACTTTGACCATGTTCCAAGTGGCTTACTTGGATCACCATGTGGTTGATCAAATACATTTGGTAATTAGCATTAATATGGTTGGAATAATTGAGTCCCCTATAAAATGGCCAACTCAATGTTCTTAACCCCAACAATGGGACTGTGAGGATTTCATCGCTTATTACCATTTTTATCATTATATCATAATATCATTATTATAATTTTGCTTTTTATTTCCAGTTTGTTAAATGCAGTTTTCCTAATAAATGTTTATTAAAATTAAATGACTCCTGAATTTGCAACATGCCAACAGTTCAATAGGTATAAAATGGGGGAGAGTTTGGTTTCTAAGTTGCTGAGGAGCAAAGTTGGGCTTGATGTGAGAAAAAGCTTCTAGAAAACTCAACCCCTCTGAAAGTAAAATGAACTGTCCCAGGAAGTAGAAGCTTCCTCCTGACTCTAGAAAATGGAGGCTGGGTGATCATGTATCAGCTGTGTTGAGGTAGAGGTTGGCTAGATGGCCCATAGAATCTTTCCAGATCTTGATAGTCTATGATTAAAAGTCACAAAATGTATAATAATCAGCAAAAAATCCTTGAAAGTCAGTATATCACTTGATTATTAATGTAATGTTCCTATTTTAAGGAGAGAACTTGAAACTTTGTGAGTCTTTGTAGGTGGACCATAGGATTCATTTTATATGGGAGGATAAATCAGTCAATATACATTTATTAAACACCCACTATGTGTCAGGCATTGTTCTAAACTTAAATATGTGGATAGATGCCTCAACAGGGCAATATGATATCATTTTGTCAAAGCTTTACATTGAACTTATATTTCATTAAGTTACAAGACTCTAGGGATAAATATTTTGATTCCTTAGCAGACCCTGAATGAGTGAATGTATTTATCCCTTTGCTTGCACATAATAAAATTCAATAATTAACTTATTTATATATTTGTTTAATGCATGTCCTTATTATCTCTGTCTGAGTATCTTAAAATATTTACTTAATCATTGTCTTCGATTGTAAGGTCCTAGAAGGCAAGGTCTGTTTAGCTCACTTTGCCTTCAAATGAGTGAGAATCACAGCCCATATTTGATAAATACTTTTGGTGATGATTAGAATGAATGCAGTTCTTATTTAGAGTAGCCTAATCAGAGGATATTTTACAAAGCCAATTAGAGCTTTCCTACTAAATAGGGACAGATACAATCAACTTAATGTTTCCCAAAAAAAAGAGAAGAGGTTGTCCTTTCTAACAGACCTGTCATATCCAATCACACAGGCAATTTCAAATCCTCTTCATTCCTGTGGGTTATAAAGTAAGTGATTAAGAGTTATAGATTTGGAGACTCCTTGTTCTCCTGTGGTTCCCAGCTTGGCACCATATAGAACCCTGCCTTGGGCTTAACAAATAAGCTAAACAATAAACAAATACACATGCAATAAATCAAGTTTTTGCTAAAAATTTAAACTACTCAAAGGAGACTTCCCTCAAACTTAAACTTGACCATTCTGTTTTATAGATTCCTGTTGAAATAAAGATGTTTGTTATTTATTATTTAAAAAAAAATTCTGGTGTATCTATACCTGCACACCTACACATGCACAAATATACACTCATATACAGATGCACACCATTTCCATTGAATTCGTATTCTGAAGGATCACAGAGTCTCAGAGTTGGAAGGCACCTCAGATTTCATCCAGTCCATCTTGTACCTGAATATGAATCCTCTTGCCAACCACAGAAGACTAGTGGGCATCTAGCCTCTCCTGGACAGCTTCAGTGATGGAAAGCCACTATGTCCTGAAGCTTCCCATTCAACTTTTCAATCACTGTGCTTGCTAGGAAGATTTTCTTTTTTGGATGGAATGCTTCCTCTTGTTCCTCATCATGGAATGGAGGTGACCCTATGTTTGCTGAAGAACATAAGCTCTAGCAGGTCCTACCAACTAATAAAGGGATTTAAGTACAACTGGTATAGCTGAGACATCCTTCCTTCTTTTAGAAGTACCCTAGGAGCCCCCGAAATGTCAAGAATCAGAAACCCTTGATATTCCTCTGATTTTACTTGGTTTCCAAAAACAGATGAAAATCTCCGACCTTCTTTGAAATAGAACAACCTGGTCAGTCTACTGCTGGAGCAGAATTTTACACTATCTCCTTTCATGGTCTCTGTGTTTGAGCCACTGGGACTGTTATTATTTCTGAAACATATCTTTCTTTTTCTTCCCCCATGCTTCGTATTCACATGCAGAATACATCTCTAACTATTGAAATCTTCCTTTGCTTTCAAGGCCCAACTTCAGTGTCCCATCCTTCACTAAGCTTTCCCTGATTATTTCACCCTCACTGAACACCATCTTTTCTCTTCATATTATCTGAGAATAATCTGTCTGGATCTCGCTCTATCATAGTTGTATGTGATAAAGTGGGTTAGAGCTCTGGACTTGTAGTCAAGAAGCCTGAGTTTGAATCCTGCCTCAGACATTTACTGTCTGGGTCACCTTGGGCAAGTCACAGTACCTCCATGGGCCTCAGATTTTCATCTGTAAAATGGGCATGTAACAGGATCTACTTTACAGGACTGTTACCAGGATCAAATGAGATAACACTGATAAAACTTAAACCAGTATATATAAATGCTAGTTATTGTTATAATAGTGCTGACTAGACTAGAATTTTCTTGAGGTTAGGTTAAAGCAGTCTCTCCCCAGGTTACAACATATTGCCTTGTAGCCAATTGATAGCTATTTATCAAGTTAAACCAAATTGAATTATGTAATGTCACTGTAGCTTTGCAGTTTTTTTTTATTAAGCAATGCAACAAATCTATGAGGTAAACAAGGGATGTGTGAATGGTTTTATTTGAATAATATAAAGTATGAATATAACTGTTATGCATAAATCAGCCATCCCAACTTCCCCCTGCATTATAAAGGATCCCTGAAGAAGGAGACCTTTCTTATTCAAAGATCTTTTTATTTTACTAATCTGAATTTTCCTTTCTACTCTTATTATTTGGGGCTTGATAATTCACCTTAACAATCCAAGTTATTATGCTACCACAATGTTTGAAAAACGCGTACTGTATCTGTGCCATACACAGATCTCTGCTGGTCTAAAGAGACTGAACTTTAAGTCAGAAACCTGAATTTAAGCCATTTTCATTTAAAGGCTAACCTTCTCTGAGCCTCTGTTTCCATATCTGTAAAATGGGGAAAGTACCCTACCTACCTCCTGAGATAAGGATGGACAGTATATTTGATAGCACTTTGTAAACACAAAAGCGCTATACAAATGTGAGTAGTAGTTATTGTGTTACTTTATTATCCACCGAAGTAAGTTTTTAATGATTCCTTTTATTTTCTTGATGATTTCTTTCTTTCTGACACAAAATCGGTGTTATTGTATAGGTGAGAGCTACTATATCAGGCATAATGAATTGGATATATATATATATATATATATATATATATAGGAGGATCCCAAGAAGGTGAAGTTTGCATCCCTCCAGCCGACTTCTAACACCAACTCTTGCTGGTGATTTTCATGGTGCTATATTAGACATCTAAACTGTTCTTCATTCACCAGACAATGCCCACTTTGCCCTTTAATCCTTTCAATGGAGTTTGGGAACAAAGGGGAAAAAAACAGGTATTTTGGTGATAGGCACATCAAGGTAGAACTGTCAAGATGGTCTTCAGTGCCTTGTCCCCCTGGGACTGACTTTGGATGTTTAAAACGGAAAGAATAAAAATATTAGGCTGGATTCTTTCTCTGGGTAGGAAATAAATCTAAATGGTCTGTTTCTGCCTATTGGGGAAGCTTTTATTGCAGAAGAAGAGGTCGTTTCTAAAATGATACTCCAGTGAATCAAAGGGTTGATATATTTCTGAAACAGAACAGTACTCTCCCTATCAAGTGTTCACATCTGGCTAGCTGCATTCCCTTTCCACCGCAGAGACTGTGTGTTTTCTTTCATACCTGTATTTGTCTGGGTCAATATCCTTCATTGTCCCTGTGATATTTATCAACGCCAAGATAAGAACAATTGGCATTTATACAGCACTTTGCATTTTACCAGCTTGTTAGATTGTTTTTATTTTGTTTAATTCATACAATGGTCCTGTGGTGTAAGTGCTTTTATTATTATTATCCTCTTTTTACTGATGAGGACATTGAGGCTCACAAAGGAGAAGTGAATTTTTTAAGGTCACATAAAACAGGATTAAAAGTAAAATTTGAACTCAGATCTTCCTTACTGTAAATCTACCCCTGTATCTACTACTCCTGTGGTATAGCTTCATCAGTAAGAAGTATGTCATAGTTACAAAGTCTGGTACTTGCTATTCGGTCAGTTCTGTACAAAATCAGTTAGAAAAAATGTCTGTTCTATGGAAATAACTGTCACAAATGTGACCACAGCAAAAGAGATAGAAAGTGATCAGTACAAATCACTGAAGGAACAGAGATATGGATAAATAGAATTACTAACACATTCACATTGGCACAAGCCAATTGGGTGTAATTCTGGGGGTACTTCCAAGAGTTACAGGCTCTTATGCAGTGTGCTGTGGTGGAAACAGGAAGAAACTTGGAGTCAGAAGGCCTGGATCTTGAGTCCTTGCTTCGTCAGTAATAAACATTGTGACCTTAGGTGAGTCACTCAATTTCTTGGAATCTGAATATTTTCAAAAGTTAAGTAGAAACAATAATACTTTCAGTTCCTATCTACCTCACAGGGATGCTGGAAAGCTTGCAAGAGATAATTTATAGTACATGAAAGCTCTTAGTAAGCATAAAGCCCTGTGTGAGCCTTAGGTGATATAACTTCTCATATTTACATCCTGTTTTGAGATTTACAGGAGGAGGTGGGCTGCAAATACAATTATAGCCACATCTTCTGATTCTAAGACGTTCTTTTCACTATAGCACAGTGCCTCTGATATTATTGTCACTGGTGTTGTTTTTATCATTGTGAATCAGTCAGCAGACTTTTACTAAGTACTTACTATGTGTCTGACATTGTGCTGAACACTAGATATATAAAGAAGGGCAAAAATAGTCTCTAGCCTCAAGTAGCTTACGATCTAATGGAGAGACAATGTGTAAATTACTAGGTATGTATGAGGCATAGACATCACAGATGGAAGGTAATCTCAAAGGGGAAGACAGTAGCTGCTAAGAGACTTAGAAAGACCTTTGGAAGGTGGGGATTTGTGGCTGGATGACAGACTTTAGAGGGAAGCATCTGTTTAGTTGAGGACAGAAGAGAATTATGAGTTCATCAATGGCTGTATAGTCTATGAACTGAAGACCAACCTCATTCATCTAAATGATGCTTATGATACATAAGTTGGTCAAAAAGTGATGGATATTTTTTACAGAATAACTCATGAAGATCATTTACAAAGATGTAGAGAAATCTACATCCCTGGAGGAAGTACTCACATAGATGAACTCTTGGAACTCCTTTGAAGGACTAAATAGAAAAGACAGGTTAGGGAATGGAGGCAAAAATGTGGCATGGTGGTTTCTCAGTTAGACTATTTGCCATTAAAAGGGTCTAGGAATCATTCCTGCAGAAGATGATTCATTTTGCTCTGTTCCATGACAATATCCATATATAGCATCTCTAAAAAATATATGCCACAAGGGTAATGAGGAATCAGTAAGACTGGACAAGGACAATTCCATAATCACTCCTAGAAAAATAAAACAAAGCACATGCCTTATTTTCAGTCAGTCTACAAATATTTTTCTCTCTTTGTACATGTGTATGTATGTGGGAGAGACGGACAGAAAGGGGGGACAGAGAATATGTATGACAGATCTTTAAAGGCTAGAATACCTGTCTCTGGTGTGTCTAGGGTTTTCTAAGGCATGATTCTCTTACATACTTTCAGAAGAGTATCTTACCAAACCCTTCTCTCCTTCTTCTCTCTAACTGATATAGTGATAACATAACCTTTCCCTTATGTCCAGTAACCTAGTGAGTGCACGGGCATGCACACACACTCGCACACATACATATGTACACACACACACACACACACACCACACAGACTCTAAACAGTTTCCACACCTAGTTTCTCATCTTATTCTCTTCTGCATTGCTTTTTGCTGAGGTCCTGCTAGGGATATTTGTGTTTGTTCAGTGGGGGTGGGGGAAACACATCCATAAAACCCATAGAAATGAAACCAAAGGGCCCTGCTGGTTATGGAGGGACTCCCTCATTTCTTAGCAGCAGGGCTGCCTAACTGGTACTTAGAGGGGGACCGAGGGGTCCAGGCCATGAATACCTTTGAAAGGGTTACTGGGAAATGCAAACAAAAACAACATGCAAATGAAGCTGCCGTCAACAGGTAGACTTAATCAGATGCTGTCAGATGAATTCAGCATCTCCCCGATTGTCGCCTCTCTTTGCCTCCCATTCGGAAGCCCTCATCTGCTCCAGATGTGGTTTAATTTACTGCGACTTGGCTAATTACTGTAATTAAGGATTAATTACTGTTAATTACTTTCACATAAACTCAACGCCAGTCAAAGAGCGGAGCCTTATGAAGTCTGCCACATAAGTGAGCAGAGGCACCGGGGCTTGCCTGAGCCCCACAGGTCTCTCCATGGTGGCCTGGGTTCAGCCACTGCCACCGCTGCCACTGCCACCGGATTAGTAGCCGCATGGCCTGACCTTTCCGGATCATCAGGTGCCACCAAAGGACTGAAGGTTAGCACCCTTGCCTTGCTAAGGAAGGCAACTGTCAGGCCCCTCCTTACCTTACAGGATTGCCAGTAGGGCTGCTGCAGTGTTGACTGGAAGAACCTGATGATCTGGGAAAAGTCTCCTAAAGCAGCATCACCCTCCCTTAGCAAACGGAGTAGTCCGTGTTTATTTTAAGGTTACAATGTCAGATTGTGAGTCATTGAAAAACCCTACTGTATATCTGCTTCAAGGTGGAGGAGCGATTCACTCCTGGGTATCAGAGCAAAAATATAGAAGCTATTTCTAGTCAGCTATAGAGCAGGAATAAGTAGTAGAAAAACTAGAAGCAAAGCCATACAATGAAAGGAACGTTGTAATTGGAATCTGAGAGCCTGGGTTCAAATTCCAAGCCTGCCACTTACTCTTGTGTCTTTGCCATGCAGACCTCAGTTTTCCAATCTGTAAAATGAGGGAGTTAGACTAGATGTCCTCCAGGGACCTTTCATCTCTTTAAATCTATGATACATATGACCTTAACCAGACCTTCAAAATCTCCTTGGGGACAGGGCAGGGATGAGCCTAGCAATTATACATTCCTGGGCATTTTCCAGGGAAGCGTCTAAAAACTCTCCGTACCAGCCCAAACAATTCCTAGTGTACTTATTAAAGTGTCAGAGGAAGATATTTTCTCTAGAAGCTGTGCAGGCTGCAGGAGTCATTCAATAAATTTTCCATTAGTCCAACCTTAATGATGAACCTAAGTGAGATACAAAGAAGGATTCTCTCCTCAGGCCCTGTCCACTTCCGTGGATTTATTATTAGGTAAAACAGGAGAACATCGGGTACTCTGTATAATGCTCCTCTTCTGTCTATGATGCCTCCAACATGCATAAACCTACCTGTTTCCAGTGAAGCTGACCTGGCTTCACATCCGCAGGGACCTTTTAAGGGCCTGCTGTATTTCAGGCACTGTGCTGAGCACTGGGAATAAATACCAAGAGAGGCAAAAGAAAGCTCCTGCCCTCAAGGAGCTTACAGTCTAATGGGAGAGACCACATGCAAACAGCTATGCACAAACTAGATAAATGGGAGATATGTAACCTTGGTACTAACATGAATGAAGGTCACAACCTTTGAGGAAGTAAAATGGTCCAAATCAAGAATAAAGTATAAAGACAGTTCAGAAGTTCTCAAAGGGAACTTTAATCCAGGCCTTAAAAGATAATTAAACTAATTGAAAAGTCATTTTTTAAAAATGGAACACTTTTTATGTGTTTAGAAGAAGACAGTTTCGTGTGTTTCATGAAAGTGGAGTTTAAAAACTTTTAATTGTTTTTCAAAACTTTTTAACTCAATAAAAGCAGAGTTCTTTAGTGAATCCTCTTTTTTAACAAAACTTGAGAGATTTAAAAAAAATCTACAATGTTGGGGGTAGGGTTGTTATTTTTTAAATCATGAATCTAGCATTCCATCATTCCTTCCCACCCCCATATACATAGTTGAGAAGATTTTGTCTACTAGTTTTCATCTGGGCTGGCTTTTTTGGCAAATGGGCCAATTTTTACATATAAACATTATCATATGTATTTAGACTTATGTTCCATATGTACTGCAGATGTGTGTGTATATCTGTAGGAGTATTTTCATCTATATGTGTCTTCCATTACTAGAAGCCCACAATTTAAAAGGTAAGGGGAGAGATCGCTAATCAAAACTAGCATTTCCCAGTGATGGGTAGGATGTCTTCCATGGGGTATCTATTTTATGTGGTCCTATGTGTGTATGTGTTAAAGTATGATGAATATATTTTTCTTGCATTCAGGCATATCCAATTCCAATCCTATTATAATTCTAGTCTGATGAAAACTAACCTCATAGGATTATAGTAGAACTCAAATGAGATAATGCACATAAGATACTGTGCTGAAAGCACTATATATATGAGTTATTATTATTGTTATTATTTGAGTGAACTACATAGACTGATCTAAATTCTTTTGTTACACTGACTTTGTTTTAACAAATGTTGCTGCAAGTTGGTGTAGACATCCCACAATAATACAAATTAGGACTAAACATTCTGCATAAGAATTGAACATTAGCAGTAATTTCTTGAGTGGCCCAGACTATGCTGTATACTTCCAAGAGATAGATAATGTTATATCAAGCAGTAGCTTGATGAGAGAGAAGCAACATGGTTGGAACATGCCTTAAAGTAAGCAGATCTATGTTTCAGGTAAGCTCTTTTACTTTGCATTTATTATGCTGAATTATCTTTAGTAGAAAATGTTAATGCTGAGAAATTAATTAGGCACAATTAATGTAGGCTTGCAGGTACCAAGCAAATGGGGCTTGGGACTATTCTTCTCCTAGTGAATGTTTAAAAGCCAGTTTTGACCAGGAAAACATATTGAGTCAGGGGACTAGAACAATAAATGTATGCTTTAGACATGCTAGTATGGTGCATAAAATGGTGGATGGAGGATTAGCCTTGGAGTCGAGTCAAGTCAAAGCAATGATAATTTATTAAACACATTCTATGTGCCAGGCCCTGTGCTAAGTGGTGGGTTTATAAAGAAAGATTAAAAAAAATAGAACCTACCCTCCAGGAGCTTATAATCTAGTGACCCAGAATCAAGAAGACCCGAGTTTCCCTGGCACTTACTCTCTGTGTGTCCATGGGCTGAGGCTCAATTTCCTCAGTAGATGTTAATACATGGAATCGATATCTCACAGAGTTGTTATAAACCTCAAATGAGAGCACAAGTGTCAGCCACTGCCCAAACCTCAATACACTCTATGAGTGTCAGGAATTATGATGTTGTTTTTGATGCCCAAAACACCAGAAGATCTAATTCTTTTTTCTCTTTGTGGAGACATAAGATAAATACATTGGACAGGCTAGTAAGGAGCTAAATTGCGGATAAGGGGAATTGCAGGGCCGAAGTGTAAATGCTACTGATGATCAAAGGAGGGCGAGGAAGAAAATGAGAATGTCAAGACTAGGGCCTATATCATTTATAAAATCTGATTAAAGGACTCTGTGTACTTAATCTGTATGATATAAATAGTCCCATTATATTGTATACTGCCTACGTTCCATTTCACAAACACTTATTAAATAACACCTATGGGCCAAGCCCTGTACCAGATGTAGGATACAAATGTGCAGAATAACTAATTACCTCCTCTCAAAGAATTTACAGTTTCTCTGGATGATAAGACAGACATATCAAAGTATAATTCAATGTATAGTGTGAGAAGGACTGAGAACAGATTTAAGCAAAGTGCACTAGGAAAATTTGAAAAGAGAGATCATTTTCCTTTGGATATGGGGATGGAGGGATAAGGGATTAGTATAAGAATTGATGGAGAAGCTGGCATTTCAGCTGAGCATTGAAGGAAGAGGATTTCAATAAGTAGGGATGAGGAAATGAGCACCATCAGAACCCTGAGGGTTGACCTGTAAGAACACACAGAAATAGGAGAGTGCAGGTTGACATAGAGCAATAGAGTAGGTGAAATGGAGGGATATAAAACAGGACTGGAGAGGTAGTTTGGCAGCAGATTGTGGATTGTAGCTTAAGTTATAATCATTAAGATCTATATTCCAGATATAACAAATGCCATCTGTTGATATGACTACACATTAATAAAGAACCATAGGCAACTTCCTTAGGAAATTGAGTATGTAGATTAAAATTGTTGAAGTCAAAACCAGCAGGCAATGAGCTATGGCAGAACAGTGGGTCCTGAACCAGATTAAAATGTAATTGGGAAATGTTTAACAAAACAAAAAATGCAATACAACATAGATAATACTAATTTGTGGGTTTCTAAGTAAAAAAAATGGCCCATGAGGATCCATTTCTATTTGAATTTGACACCAGAGATACTGGGCCGGTAGAGCAGGAGAATTTTGTACATACAGTTCACATGGATTTTAGCAAAGCATTTGACAGGGTCTTCATCAAATGTAGGATAAATATTAGTACAATTAGGTGGATTTTGTTCGTATTGATAGCCAGACCCCAAGTTTAGTCATTAATGATTTGATTAATTGGTTGACATAAATTTGAAAGAATATGGAAAGATAAGAATTGAACAGTAATACAATTAGATGGTTTAAGAACCAGCCAAATGACTGGACTCAGACTGGTGGTTATAATAACCATCATTTTGTCATCATCATCATTTTATTTTCATCATCTTCATCATCATCATCATAATCCACATGCATATATATAGATATATACAAGATTATATATATATATATATGTACAGGGTATTATTTATTCAGGCTACAAAAGTTATGCTTGCTTCTTTCTTAGGCTGAGTTATACTATGTATTTTTTTGTAACTAAGTAAAGGTCAAAGTGATTATGTTTGGTGTGTGTTTGGATTTTTAGGCTCTTTGCAGGAGGCTTACAATCTCTTGGAGTCTGCGTCATGCAGGTTGAGGATTGCTATGTAAAAGCAATAGTATTATTGGATAGAATAGTATGCCATGTATACATACATGCACACACATGTATACAAAGTGCTTCTTGTAGCATATACTAATTTAGTATCAGCTGAAATTGTACACATATGTAATACATCAGTATATTTCAAAGGTATGTCATACATAGCATTTTGTATGTTTTTATATATGCCCACAAGTGACTATGTAGAAATATGAACAGAAAGGGAGAAAAGAGAGAGAGACAGAGAGAGAGAGAGAGACAGAGAGGAAGAGAGAGAGAGAGGAATAGTAGTGATTAAGTCGGCATTGTTCTAGACACATCTCTGGCTGCCTTCTATTGTTTTCCAGCATTTGAAGATGAAACATATTCATTTAGCTTTCAGAATGAATGGCTTTAATAAGGACAGTGAGGAGAGGTGGGGTAGCCCTGATGACTTGAGAGACCCATCAGTGCTCCCCCTAAGGCCATTCTATCAGGGATGTGGGCCACATGACTATCCACACTGCAATCAGGACAAGCCTTCAGCAGTCAGGGTGTATCCTTTGACTATAGAAAGAGCTATTTGGAGCCTATGTGAAGATGTATATCAGCGATAATTGGATTGTGGCCCAAGTCCTGGGTGTAAGCATTCAGCTCCTAGGACCATAACTCAGTTAAGTACAGTTTCAGAGGGCTTTCGGGTTTACAGAGTTGTTTGCCTCATACTGACCCTGGTGAAAGGAATCATGCCAGTACTGTGTTTTTCCTTTGTAGAGACAAGGAAGCTAAAGTCAGTGGTGAGATTTGTTCTTAGTCATAGAACTACTCATCCCTCTCTTCTGCAGGGGGAACAAGAGTGGGGGAAATCAGCTAAAGAAAAAAGGTGACTGAGAGTGTAGCATTCCCAAACAATGTCAACCCAGGCCCAGGGTCTTCTCTGCAGCCCCTGGACTCCAGATGGACCATTGGGGAATGTAAGGGATCCCCTTTCCTCAAGAGAAAGTGACTTCAGAATATCCTGAAGGACAGGAACTTCCTGCTGGAGGGAGAACATAGCCCAGGGTGCACTCCACAAAGCCCTCCATTAAGAGGAGGGCTCAGTGTGTGCCCCCCTCCCCTTGCTTTCCCACTGCTGTCCCTCCTCCTCCCTTGGCCCTGACTGCTTCATTACAATCTGCCTTCAGGCCCGAATTGCCCTGCTTAAGCCTCAAATCATTATAATTACCATTATTAGAAATAGCTGCGGGGGAGGCATCGGTACACCCAGCAAAATGTGTGAGTGTGTCCGCCTGCCCTGGAATCACTGACTCCGAGCTCAGGGGACCACAAGACACGAGGGATCCACCAAAGCCAGCTAATGCGATGGCTGTCAGCTCCACTCACCCCACCTGTCAGGAGGGGGATGCGGTGGGCTTCATTTTTTTAATTGACACCTTCCTCTCTCATTCCACGCTCTCTCATCTCAACCTAATACCTCCTTTCATCTTCCTTCTTTTCTCCGAGAGAAATCCAGTTCTCTGCTCCCCGAATAAAGAAAAGGGAAACTAGAAGAAAAGAGAGGTCCATTGGGAGTAATGACATAGGCATTATCCTCTAGGAAATAGGCAGATGGTAACAATAACACAAGCTAGGAAATGCACCCAAAGTCAGGAAAGAATGACGGTGGAACCAAAGACAGACAGACAGACTGGGGAGGGAGACAGAGAGGCTGGGACAGTGAGAAGCCATTGAAGGTGGAGAGACAGGCAAGGAGAGTTACAGAAAGCTTATACCAGCGGAAAAAAAAAAATCACGACCTGGGAGTGAAAAGAAAATAACTTGTACTAATTTGATTCATTGGCATCATTGATGGTGTGGCAGCCTTGAGTCAAACCCAGAACTTCAGTGGGGGACCTTTAATAGGATTTGAAGAGGTCAGCAGGAATTGTTCCAAGTCTAGATTTAAGTCCTGTGAAGACCCTTACACAGGCGCCCAGTGTCATATCAGAGGCAAGGCATGGCGCTAGGGCAAGAAAGATAAAAAGTAACCAAGTACTCCAGGAGGTTACATTCTATTGAGAGAGAATGCGACAGAATGCCAGGCATGCATTAATAATTGGTAACATTTCTAGCTAGAGATGGCGTGTGAGCTAAGCTGTGAAGGAAGCCAGGGATTCTAAAAAGTCAAGGGGATGGCAGGCCTGATCAAGCACTATCCCAACGTGTGGTTGTCCAGGCTTCACTGGAATGCTTCCAGGGCAGGAGACACCACTCCCTACACAGGTTGTCTATTCTACTTCAGCACAGTTTTAATCACCATCAACATTTTCCTTATAGCAAGCCTAAATTTGCCTCTGTGCATTTTTTTAGCCACCTCTACTAGTTTCAGCCTCTGGGGCCCAGCAGGACAACCTTAATCCCTCATCCACAGTAAGCTTTTCAGATACTCTAAGACAGTTATCTTATCCTCCTCTGTGCTACTAACTCCTCTCTCTCCCCACCCCAGCTCTGCTCTTCTCAGAATTAAAACTCCTCAGTTGGCATGATGTCAATGTCCAATGTCGATAGTCTTCTTTTGGGTAGTTTCTACTACATTTATGCATTCTTTTCTTTTCTTTTTGTTGTTTTTGACTGGTACATCATTTGGTGCGGCTTGGTCCTTAAAACTATTTAATAAGTTTGGTGGAAAGGATCAGATCTTCTGCATCTATCTATCTATCTATCTATCTATCTATCTATCTATCTATCTATC
>NW_027185876.1:17354220-17520066 GCF_028583685.1 Petaurus breviceps papuanus
ATCTATCTATCTATCTATCTATCTATCTATCTATCTATCTATCTATCTATCTATCATCTATCTATCATCTATCTGTTTGTCTGTCTGTCTCCCCTTTGTGTCCTGGGAAGGAAGTAATGAGTACACAGAAGAGTACACAGCTTTCTTGGGAAATAGAGTAAGTGAGCATATTTATATGTAAAGTCATTATTTTGAACAGATTATAGGCTCATAGGATGTAGAATCAGAAGATTTATTGCAGCCCCTTATTTTATTTTATTTTCATGACAAATTTGTGATATGACAGTAGGAGCATTTTTTTCTTCCCACATTAGAGAAGAAACTCTGACTGACCCACATTAATTGTTCTTAAGTTCACATGGCTAGGAAGTAACTAATAATGGCTTAAATGAAATGAATAAAATAGTCTACAAAAGCCTCTTTTGTAGACTCACTAGCATACTATATATTTTAAGAAAAATATCTGAAATATGAGGTGACTTTCCTATCCTGAACATTACACATGTGTGTTCACACATACTTTCTCTCTCTCTCTCTCTCTCTCTCTCTCTCTCTGTCTGTCTGTCTGTCTGTCTGTCTCTCTCACTCACGCACACACTGAATACTCTTTATAATAGACTTGTCCTGCCTGCTGATATATCTTTAAATGGGCTACACATTCAGCTCCCCAACCTTTGAGTAAATAATCATGAAATAAAGCTCAAGAAGTGTTTGGTTGTAGGTTTTAGTTTTCCACCTCAGCTGCTGATGTGTTACCTAGAAGGCTATATTCTACCCAGTGCTTGGTTCTCTCTCACAGCTTGTGGTAAGTGAAATTATTCTGAGATTCAATGAATACCTGCTATTGAGCGGCTTCCCTAACCACCCAAACTGGTCTTTTGTTAGTGGTTATTGAGAGAATTGTCACAGCCATTGACCTGCTCAATTTTGCCTCAAAAGAAATGAGCTTTTTTCTTCCCCTCTCATTTCTAAAAGCAGATCTGGTAATTTGCTCAAATGGCTGTCTTTAAAAGTTTAGATGATTATACTTTTTTTCCCCTCTCTTGCTTTTTTCTTCCTTTTCATTTAAGCAACACAGTGGCGTCTCTTTTCCTGGGGTGAGCACAGCCTTCTGATAGAGTTCGTGTGTGTGTGTGTGTGTGTGTGTGTGTGTGTTTGTGTTTTCTTTAGATGATGCTATTCCCTTCCATCCCATCCCAATAAGGCAGTCGAATACTCTGAACCGAAAAGAATGAGATTAATCTGAAATCTGTTACAGTCCAGGTTCCATGTGACTGATATTCCCCATCCTTGAATATTCTCTTAAAGTTATATCATGCAAGATTCCTGTCAGCTTCACAAAGTTCATGACATAGAACTATAGATAGTGTGGAAGAGAGCAAAAATTGGATCAAGGCTATTTTCTATTGCATGTGTCTCACATGGTTATATGTGTAGCTAGATGAAATATCTACCAAACCATATGTTCTTAAAGGAGGAACATGTGGAATCTGAAATTTTTTTTTTTGCTTTTTTTTGGAAGGCAATTGGGGTTAAGGGACTTGCCCAAAGTCACACGGCTAGTAAGTGTGTCAAGTGTCTGAGGCCGGATTTGAACTCAGGTCCTCTTGACTCCAGGGCTGGTGCTCCATTTGCTGTGCCACCTAGCCTCCCCCTAACCTGAAATTTTTCACCTTCTTTACTTTTGTTTATATTGCTCCTGATTTCTAGTTTGTATGAAAAAGATCTGGGGGTTTTAGTGGACTGCGAGACCAATATAAATCAAAAACAGCAGCTAAAAAAGCTCATGTGATCTTGGATTGTAATGAGAGACATAGCTTCTAGGAATAAAATCTGGAGCAATTCTTGCTGACCTTCTCAAATGCTGCTAATATTACCCCCACAAGCACCTTCCTGTATAGTTCTGAACCTCACTCAGGTATGCCACTGTTAGGCATGCTGATGAATACAGTCTAGTAATTTTCTTATCACCCTTCCCTTCTTATCTGTGTCCCAGTTCTTGATATGGCAGTCTCACTGTTCTGGCCAGACGACATCTCACTGTTGTGTTCAGTCCTGGACAGTTCAGTTTAAGGGGGATGTTGTTTAAGGTGAAAGTTGTTCAGAAGAGAACTACGTGGGAGAAAGGGTTAAATTTCTTCTGTATAGCCCTATAAGAGAGAATGCATAGAGGCTTCAAGGAGCCAAATTTAGGCTTGATTATTGGGAGGTGGAGGAACAAAAGCAATAACAATATCCCAACCATTAGAACTCTCCATAAATGGTGTGGGTTGTCTCAGAAGATGGTAAGTTGGTATGGTGGAAAAATTCATCAGACTGAGGCCAACCTGGTGATGACCCTCTCTGAACTTAGCCATGGTAAGTTCACATACTGTGACGTATTACCAGGCCTTTACTTGAAGTCTTGATACAAGCTTCTTTTGTGTCATGTACCCCTTTGACAGAGTGGTAAGGCCCATGGACTCCTCAAAATACTGTTTTTAAATGCATGAAACAAAATGCATAGAATTACAAAGCAAATCAATTATATAGAAAAATAATTTTCGAAGTTTTTAAAAAAAATTCATGGACCTTAGGTTAAGAACCGTTCATTTATGGTGTGGCAGGGCTGCCAGAACTTAGATCCTACTGGCATACATAGCCTTGGAGAATATTGGGTCACCTCAACTCACTGATAGGAGATTGAGTAGGGTATTAATGGAGTTTTATCCAAATGAATAAAGGGAATACTGTGATTCTGGGCCTGGGACTTCTTTACATTTATATTCTAAATTTAAAATGATGCAGTCAACTTGCAACAAAGATTGACTGTGGGTCCTTGTTGATTTTCTTGGAAAAATTTTGACTGACAACCTCCCTCTACCCCCTTTTAGTATGGAAGTCTGTCAACTTTGTAGTTATTTACATAATTCTCTTGGCCACTTTGATTATGTCTTTAAGATTAAAAACAAAAATCTATATGAGGCTGGTGTCCCAGAAGTGAAGTGTGTGTGTGTGTGTATGTGTGTGTGTGTGTGTGTGTGTGTGTGTGTGTGTGTGTGTTTGATTTATGAACCACTGATGCCACAGTGAAGTACTTGGGAGAGAATCACCTACATTAACAGCGGAAAAAATGTCACCATCAATTCCAAGAGGGGCTTGTAAACCTGGGGCTAACAGCCGGTGGTTTATTCTTTTAAAGTGGAAATTTCTTTAACCTTCCTTTGAAAAACAATACAAATTTGTGGGCACAAATATGGCTGAGTGGTATCTTTCATTTAGACTTTAAAAATGCAACTTCATTCATTCAACAAATCTAGATTAAGCCTATTCTATTCAAGGCACTGTAATAGATGGTGTGGGAGACACAGAGAAGTGTCAGGTTATCTGACCACATGGGCCTTCCAATTGAATTTCCCCATAGGATACTATCTCCATACATAATGAGATAGGAAATCTATGAATACTGTATCTGTGGTCAGAGAGAAAAGTTCTCAATGAAAAATCAATCTATAATGTGTCAAAAAGGAAGACTTATATCCTGAAAGAGTGAGGCTAAGGGTAGCAGTATTGGCTAAGAGTATTTCATTTCAGAATCAGAAATTGCAAACAAATGACTAAGCTAGAGCTGTGTATTTTTTTAATAGTTATTTTTTTAACATTCTTTTTCAGTTTCGAATTCTATCCTTCCCCTCCCCCCTCCTTTACCCACTAAAAAGACAAGCAAAATGATATCAATTATATATGTGAAATCATGCAAAACCTATTTCCATGTTCCATCACAAAAAAAAGCAAAAATAATAAATAAATAAATAAATAAAGCAAGAAAATTATACTTCAATTTGCTCTTAAAGCTTATTAGTTCTCTCTCTGGAAGTGGATAGCATTTATTCACCATGAGTCCTTTGGATTGTGTCAGATCATTGTATTGGTCAGAGTAACCAGATATTTCACAGATGATCATCATTACAACATTTTTGCTACTGTGCGCAACAGTTTCCTGGTTCTTCTCACTTCATTTTGCATCGGTTCATATAGGTTTTGACTTGTCTTTTTTCTGAAACCATCTCTCTTATCATTTCCCACAGCACAAGAGTATTTCATCACAATCATTTGCCATTACTTGTTTAACTATTATTCAATTGATGGCCATCCTCTCAATTTCTAATTCTTTGAGAATGGAAAAAGAGCTGCTATAAATATTATACATATGCATTCTTTTACATTCAGACCTAGTAGTAATATTGCCAGGTGAAAGAGTTGCAGTTTTATAACCCTTTGGGTATAGTTCCAAATTATTCTCCAGAATGACTGTTCACAACTCCACCAACAATTTATTAGTGTACCTATTTTCCCTCATTGCCTTTGCCATTTGTCATTTCTGATAGGTATGAGTTGGTACCTCAAAGTTGCTTTAATTTGCATTTCTCTAATAAGTAAGTTAGATCATTTTTCACATGAATATAACTTTGATTACTTCTTCTGAAAACTGCTTGTTCATTGACCAACTACAGATTGAAGAATAGCTCATATTTTTATAAATTTGACTCAGTTTCTTATATTTGAGAAATGAGGTCTTTATCAGAGAAGCTTGCTGTAAATTGTTTTTTATATTACTTCACTGTCTATAGTACCTTTTAACAAAATGGAGCTTTCCTGATTATCTCTTTTAATAAGGTCTGTTTTTGGTTTTGCTTTCTCTGAGATAATGATTGCTACTCCAGCCATTTTTACTCAAGTTGAAGCATAATAGATTATGCTCTGGCCCTTTATTTTAACTCCATGTGTATGTTTTGCTTTTTCAAGCATGTCTCTTGTAAACAATATATTGTTGGCTTCTGGTTTCTAATTCATTCTGTTTTATTAGTAATCTCCTCCCATTCACATTCACAGTTATGTATTTACTTCCATCCAATGCGATCTCTCTCTGTCTCTCTGTCTCTCTCTGTCTCTCGTTCTCTCTCTCTGTCTCTCTGTCTCTGTCTCTCTCTGTCTCTCTTTCCTCCTTCCTTCTTAAAAATCTGTTTTGCTTATTACCACTGCCTCCTATAATCTGCCTATCTGCCATCCCTTTTATCATTTCCCTCCCTCACTATACCTCTTATCCCCTTCCCTCCTATTTCTATATTGGGTAAGATAGATTTCTATACCCAACTGAATGTATATGTGTATGTGTTTATATAAATGTATGTGTGTATCTATGTGTATATACACATATACATACATTCATGCATGCTTTTTTCCCCCTCTTTGAACCAATTCTGATGATGGTGAGATTAAAATATTGCCCCCCACCCTCTACCCCCATTTTTTTCCTCCACTATGAAAGCTCTTTCTTGCACATCTCTTTTAGAGCCGTGTATTCTAATTTCAGTCTTATTCCTGGGTGACTCTACAATTTGGATCCATTTAAAAATACATAAAACATAGTTTGGTATAAGTTTTGACATTTTTTTAAAGTGGAGATCATAATACCTACTTCTTACCTGCCTGATTTAGAGCACATTAGAATATGGGCCATGCTTTTGTATCTTCCTTTTTAAAGTAGCAATTCTAGCCTTTCTGCCTCTTAAAAATGCTGAAGTCATGACTCTGAAAGTGATTATAAAAAATTGACAGTGATAAATGTGAAAGTTTAATGAATAGCTTTATAACAAAACTGAAATATGTTGAGCTTACATCCTAGTCACTAGTGACTGAGTGAGGTTCAAATAAGAAGGTCCATTGTGATGTTTTAGCCCTTGCAGACTGGTGATATGGACCTATGAAAAGGGACCCAGCGTCCAGTGAAAATGATAGCCTAAAGCCCCTAAACCCACTGAATTCACTTAACAACATTTGAATATGTGTGTGTGTGTGTGTTGCTTAACTTTTTTCTCATCCAAAGGAGCAATCAATGATAATATAATACTATCGTCTTGATAATAGCAGTATCTACTGCTATGATAACAAAATGGATAAGCGTGCTATTGATCTGTTTTGCTCATTTCTGTTCATCCCCTCAAAGCCTCAGTGAAATCTGTCTTGCTGGACGGCTCCTTCATTTCAGGCGAAAATCTTCTGAGTTCATAAGAATCTAGCACTCTTCCTTGTTACACAATTTTTTTTCTCCCCTTTCTTCCTTAAATGATTATTTCCATCTACTGTGCAATTGGAAGTGGTTTGTGTCCAGTGCCACCTGGAAACCATCTATAATTTTCTCATTTTCTTTCTGTTCAATTCAATAAACCTTAATTAAGCACCTTCTATATTTAAGACACTGTGCCAGTAGGCACTAGGGATACAAGGACAATAATGAAATAATTTCTGCCCTCAGGAAGCTTATTTTCTATTTAGGGGATATAACATATAGACAAAAATTATAATCTAAAGAAAATTGAATAGGGAGCTAGTACTATCACCTGGGGTGGAAGCAGGAAAAGCTTTATGGATGAAATGGAAGATGAAATAAAAAAATGAAAAAAGGCAGGAAGGGAGAAACAGTTGTGAAAAAAGAATGAAATTCCTCCCCTTTGGTAAATAGTATATTATTTTTTCCAATTACATCTGAGGATAGTTTTCAGCATTCATTTCTTATGAGATTATGAGTTTCAAATGTTTTCTCCCTCCCTCTCAATCCCCCCTCTCCAAGATAGCAGGCATGAGATAGGTTATACATGTGTAATCGTATAAACATAGTTTCACATTAGTCACATTGTGAAAGAAGAAACTTAACAAAAGGGAAAGGCCACAAAAAAGTGAAAATAGTATGCTTTCATCAGAATTCAGATTCCATAGTTTTTTCTCTGAATGTGAATAGCATTTTATGTCATGAGTCTTCTGGAATTTTCTTAGATCATTGTATTACTGAGAAGAGCTAAGTCAATCATAGCTGATCATCGCACAATGTGGCTGTTACTGTGTACAATGTTCTACTGGTTGTGCTAACTTCACTCAGAATCAGTTCATGTAAGTCTTCCCAGGTTTTTCTGAAATCTGCCCATTCATCATTTCTTACAGCACAATAGTATTCCATTACATTCATATATCAAAACTTGTTCAGTTGTTCCCAAATTGATGGGCATCCTCTAAATTTCCAATTCTTTGCCACCACAAAAAGAACTGTGATAAATATTTTTGTACATGTCGGTCCTTTTCCCATTTTTATGATCTCTTTGGAATACACCCCTAAAAGTGGTAGATGTGTGGAAGCATTTATGAAGAGGAGTACATGAAATGAAGCTGGGAAGATAGAAAGGTACATGGGTGCCACTTGTAGAAATGCCAGGATAAGAAAGTTGTATTTTATCCCATGATCAACAGGAGACCACTGAAGGTTGTTGGTAGAAAAATGCAAGCTTGCTGAAGGCATAAACTTTTGTGGTTATGGTTTTACTTCTATCACCTAGCCCCACGTCTTCAACCTAGATAGTAGATGCCTAATAAATGTTGAGTTAAGAAAGAAAAGTTAAGATAATGGGATTTAGAACTGAAAGGTACCTTGGAAATCACCTAGTCCAGTCCCTTCATTTTACAAGATTAGTAGCATGGGTAGGAATAAAACCCAGGTCCTTGATAGGTAACCTAGAGCTCTTATCACTCTCATTAAGTATAAAATTCTTCTCTGAGTAAGATAACTTACCATAGAATTTCTTTTTTTTCCATCTATTCTTAAAAGGATAGAGGAATACCTCCCATTTGGGGGAGGACCCCAAGTAATTTTTCTAAAGATCTGTTCAGAATACAGCAAGTTAAGAATTTCTATTGCCCAAAATATAGATATTTCTTGAAATGTTATATATTCACACAGGTATTCACTATGTGTTCACCGAGGGAAGTTAAATGTAGTTTGGTAGACCAATCAGTTACCTTGGATTTCCAATCTCTGCTGTTTTATTTTATAATTCCCCATCCAAAGAAAGTTTTCCTTTGAAGGAAAAATAAGAGTTGAATCCTTAGAGTCTAAACATTGGTGTAGCCTTTTGACAGAGTCCAAGTTTTACAGACCTTTTATTAAAGAGATTTGTTTTGTGAAGTTTGGATTCAGTCAAAGGGACACACTTGAGAACCTAGAGGGCTGTATGAGGCCTTGAGGCTGCAGGTTTCCCACCCTTAGCTTAGAGCTTCTTACCCTTAACTGTTGTCATCATTCCATCTACCCAGAGCATTAGTCCTACCCCACTTACTTTCACTTCTAATATAGGTAAAATATTTCTCTCTCTCTCTCTCTCTCTCTCTCTCTTTCATTGCCTCCCAGGTGGGATTATGGGATAGAACTGCCTGAAGGATATCTTTATGCTGCCATATCTCTAGGGAGGCATGAGTCCTAATTTGTTGAGAGATTTCTAATAAATAACTTTGGATTTGAGAAGAGACAGTAGAATATCAGAGGAAAGGGACTTTTCAAGTACCCATCTGTGGCAAAAGAGACTGCTTGAAGGATTGAGCCCTTAGTCCCCTATTCTCTTCCTCCTCCCCCCCCAAATCACAAAGCCTACTCCAAAATTATAAAATCTATATTTTAATCAGCAGTTATTTCTTTTCCTTCCTAACTCCTCTTCTTCTGGAAAAAAAAGGGGAAAACAGCAACAGCAGCAACCAAACACTCTTGTAAGTGTACGTATACACAGAATGTTTAAAAACAAATTCTCACATTAGCTACATGCAAAAAAGTGTGTCTTTCTGCATATTGAGTTTATCACCTTATCTGTCAGGAGATGGGTAACATTCTTTATTGTTAGTAAAATTGGCTGGGAAAACTGTAAAATTATCTGGCAGAAATTAGGTTTAGACCACCATGTTATGCCATATAACAAGGTAAACTCCAAATGATACATGACTTAGATATAAAAGATACAGATTAGGCATAAAAGATTAGATATGAAAGCCCACATCATAAACAAAATAGACGAGCGAAGAAGAAACTACTTTTTGGATGAATGAATTGGGGAAGAATCCATTCCATTCACGTATTCATTTTCATTACTAGTTCTTGATTCAAGTTTTTGTGTATGTCTTCTAAAAATATGAACTTATTGATGAGTTTGTCATGCATCCACATAAATCTCTTGTTTTTATTTCATTGAAATAATTTCTGCTTGTATCTTTAAGAACAGAGATCCTTTGTTTTAGCCTCTTTTGTGAGTCATAAATATCAAGGCCAACTAATAAACCATTTACTAATGCTTGAAAGGAATAAACTGTATGCATGTACAGTGAAACAGAGAAAAATATAAAACTCAGAAAAGTTAAAATTTTCAGTGGAATGTGGTTAATCTGCTTGTAGAGTCAGAGGGTACATGTTCCATTCTTGGCTTTGTCTCATTATGATGAGGATATTCTTGATTATGCTCTCCAAATCATCCCCAAGCCCTCCATGGGAACCTCTGTAGCTTCTACCCCTAGAATAATAGCCTCCATTTCCTCTTCCTTTGTATACTTGATCAGGAAACCATCTTCTATCTGGAGTCTCTTTCTAATGCATTCTTGGTGGTAAGGTTGGCTCTGTTAATTGGTCTAGAAATAAAAAAAATCCACTCTTCTGAGACATATACTTTGCTGTTTTTGTAGCTAGTAAGCCTAGCCTGTAGGCTTTTATTTTTTTAAAAAAAAATTGTGACAAATGATAATGCTACTTCATCAAAGATTTGCAAAAATGAATGATAGTATTAGTAAAATATTTTCATCCCTCTAAGTGAGACACTAAATAAACCCAACCACTTGTCAACATGATAACCTTTGTAAAATGATCTTCGATCTTTGAATTGAAGATGTGCAAATTTAAAGCATTTTATATTGGCAGTAGTAGTATTAATAATGAGACCCAATTCATCAAGGGATCTGTGATTTTCTCACTGTGTGGTATCTTAAGTCTCAGCATCTCCTTCTACAAATCATGATCCCAACACCCTTTGGCTTAGAAAGTAAGCATTGGGAAGTTGCCCGAGGCACTGGAATGTTAAATGACTTACCCAGGAGTCCTCCACCACTAAGTGTAAGTCCAGATTTGACACAAGGTGCTCCTGACCCCAAGACCAACTCTTAATGTCCACTCACCTGTGATTTGATCATTAGTAATAAATCTAATCCAAAAGCTGGCACCAGAGCCCAAGTTTCTGAGCATTCCTGCCAAGGAGAACTTGCTTCATGCCATAAAATCTATTTAATAAGGAGGTCGATGTTTTTAGCATGTGACAAAAGTTGAAAAGAAAACTTGAGCCACTGAAAAAATGCTAAAGAATTCGTCTCAAGTACATGTGTTGAGGTCATGTGACCTAATGTAGCTGATTTCCACGGATGCCTCTACACCTTTTCTCTACCATCTTTACTTTGAAATGCTACTTGAGTTTCATTACTTAATCCAGTTGTTATAAGGGATCCTCCCCATTGGAATTTTTCATGCATCATAAATATCAAGGCCAACAACCATAGGAAGGCAGTTCATGGCTCTTGATATTACCCGATCAATTCCCAAGAGCATTTTATAATAGCACAACATGACAGGTAAGCAAAGTGGACTTCATAAATACCTAAAACCAAAATATTAACTTGCAGTTCCCTTATGGTCAAAGGAAAACCCACACCTACAAGGTGGTTTTATGGGGAAGTATGGACAAAGTTTTCTATAAATAAAGGGTAAAATTATGGGAAAATAATAGTCATTTTTTAAAGTCTTTTTTTCTTTGTTTGGCATCTTGCTATCTTATAGTTACATTCTGCCTGAAGGCTCATAGCTGCTTGTATAATTAGCACAAAGTAAAATACATCAATTCTGAGTCTCATAGCATAGGATTAATAGGCAAGAGTGACTGGCAAACTTCAAAGACTTTATTATTTTAGAAAGATTTATAATGGGGTAGAGGGAGATTTCCTTTCTTTTTTTTATTTGCTAAAAAGATGATCAGCTCTTTTCCAGTTCTTATGATTTTTCATTTCCAGATCTAAGTTCTGTATTGATTTAAACATTTGATCATGGTTTGTTTAGTAAATTCATGCTGTACAGAGTACTACACTGATAACATTTTACTTATGTGTCTATGGCCCAGACATGATGTTTGCGTGTGAGTATATGTAACATATTTTTAGATGTGACTTTTTTTTTAAACATGTCCTATGGTTTCACTGTTGTAAGAGAGCTCGTGATAAGATACTTCTTTTACCTCTGGAGGCACCAAGATGTTAAGTGAATTACTGACATGCTCACAGTATTGGTCAGAAGTTGAAGTCACATCCAGATCTTTCTAACCCTGATAGGAGTTATCTTTCCACTCAATCAAGATGATTCTCAATATCAGTAGGAGGATAAAAACTCACTTGATTTTAAACATCTATGTGGTATATGTACATACGTATATATCAAATGGATAGCAATTGGATCTATAAAATATTACATATAATGTGATATATAACATAAATACATGAATATTGTGTATAATTTTGCATAAGTAGATAGTTGTATATGTGTGCACATTAATACACCACCCATGTGAAAATTTTTATATATAGTACATGCACATATGTAGGTTGTATTAAGTATGAATATGTTTGTATATGCTAGGTGGCTCAGTGGCTAGAAGACTGGACCTGGAGTCAGAATACCTTAATCGAAACTTGACCTCGGACACTGACAGTCTGTGTGACCCTGGGCAAGTCACTTAGCCTGTTTGCTTTAATCTACTGGAGAAAAGAATGTCAAACCACTCCAGAATCTTTGTCAAGAATGGGGTCACAAAGAGTCAGACATGGCTGAAAATAACAACATATATAGCACAATACATACATAACATCATATATACACATACACACATATGTGTGTTTATATATGATTTACATGCATAGTTTATCACAGGTGCAGTACTTATAAAAGCATGTGGTATGTACAAATATTCATGCTTAGGCAGTTCTAGGGTCATAGATTTAGACATGAAAAGGAGCTTAAAAATCATCATATCCAACACCCTCACTGTAAAGATGAGGAAACCATTAGAGGTTAAATGACTTGCCCAAGGTCACATGGCTGGTAAAATCTAAGGTAGGATATAGCATACTTTATAGTTACATAGTTTTTCATATAATCACATTATCCAAATTATTGGTCCTTATAACGACCCTGCAAGGTAGGTAGAGAAGGTCCTTGCATTACTTTACTGCCCCAGATGAGATAAAAGAAAAAGATGAAAACTTACAATGCTTGTTGAGTAGACCCCTTTCCTGACTGAACCACTTTCTTTACAATCAGCCCAGAGTTGGGATGAGGGCAGTTTATAAGGGGAGGTAATTTAATTAGATTCAGTGCTGAGTGATGAGGAAGGTTTTCCAAGGAGGCCATCCCATTTCCATTCTTCTTCTATAGGCTGGAGCATTCATAATGTGTTCGGACCTTTTGCTTGGAAATGGATTGAAATCACTTGTGTGATACTCAGTTCTGAGTCTAGAAATTTTGGTAGATATATGCCCCTTCATATGAACTTATTGTTGCCAAGAGTTTGGTACCCTTTTGACCTTGCCAAAAGCTTCATGAATGGGGGCTTTGGTGAGAGGACTTAGGGTAATGAATTTTTGTGTTTGTCCTTTGTTTTTGAATAGGACAGTGGCATCAGGGAAATGAAAAGGGTAGTGAATAGAGGTATGCTAACTCCAATTATTTTCACTCTGCTTAGGTTCAGAGTTTTCAAGGTCATCCTGAGACAGGATGGGTCAGGGCACAGGACTGTCAACAAGAAACCAGCATAACCAAGGATCTGGGAGAGAGTGGTTAGGAATTAACAGCCATATACTGTCCATTCCCTTAGATGTTCAAGGCTCCTTGTGATAAATTCCATTGAAATGGAGCATATGTAGAGTATTTAATAAACCACAAGAAGGAGGTGTCAATGTTTGGTTACAGTTATCCTAGGATCAAAAGCAAATGGAGAATTTGGGGGATAAGAAAGAATTTGGGTTAAGAATACCTTAACTGCCTCATTGGGAAGAAAACCCGGGTAAGAATGAAATGATAGGATTTGGGGCGGGGTTCAGAAAATTTATAGCTTTACAAAAATTATCATCAAATATATAATTCTCTATGTTACTCTCTGTGAGAGCCTTTTGTGTGTGTGTGTGTATGTATGTACATGTGTGTGTGTTCATGCTTAATGTGCCTGGACGTTGCCTTATAGTTCACTCCCTGGTAACTGGGATGTACCCTCTCTTGTTAACACTGTGTGTGTTTGCATGTGTGTGTGTGTCTGTTTGTATATGTAAAATATCTGAGAATATAGTATTTAGACCCTATTAGTGAGGGTAAAAATGTACAGATAAACTATATCATTTATGGTTATGATATGGCTACTGTCAAAATAACATGTTATTTTGACAGTTGCTTTATCTTCTCTCTGACTGAGTCAACAATAAGAAACTAGTTTCTTAGCAACTAAAATGCATTCTCAAACAAGAACGTTCAAAGAGAAAAGGACCAACAAAGGAATAAAAAAAAAAGAACCTACAGTCAATTCAGAGGCAAGATACCTTCATTGGGCTGCACGTGCTCTCACTCTAGTATGGCATGTTCTTTCTTTAAGTTCTCCTATGGACCCGTGTTGAGCCTGCTAGCTTGAGGAATCTTTTTCTCACGGCAGGGCGGGCAGAAATAGAGTAGTAGGTAGCCTGGGAAATGATTGAAAAGGTCCTTTCTCCATTTCATATCAGACTTTCAAGGGAGAGAGCCTTCTATGTGGAAAAAGAAAGAAAGGTGAACTCAAGAACACAGAAATTTGTGTTCAGTTTTGATATATTTGTTATGGTCTTGTTTTATGACTTTGACCAAATTCATCTATGGGTCAGCTACTTTGTGAAAGAAGTGTTTCATCTGCCTCTCAGAGATATTGTGAAAAATAAGATGATTATATATGCAAGATACTTTAACATTTTCTGAAGAATTGCAGTCTTTCATTTTGTGAATTGTTTCCAGGATTTGAGGTAGATGACCAAGGACAGTTCCTTTATAAGCACACCTTGAAAACAGCTATATAATAGACTTAGCAGAATCAGCCCTACAGTCTTTTTATTTTATTATCTGACTTAATACCTCCTCCTTTTTCTTCTCCTTTTCTCCTTCCTCTTCCTCCTCCTCCTCCTCCTTCTTCCTTCTTCTTCTTCTTCTCCTTCTTCTTCTTCTGCTTCTACTTCTCCTCCTTCTTCCTCTTCTACTTCTTCTTCTCTCTCTCTGTCTCTCTGTCTCTCTCTTTCTGTTTCCTTATCTGTAAAACCAGATGACCCTTATAGGACTCTTCCAACTCTATAGCTATGATCCAATGATCTCCAAACAAGTAAGACCCAAGCATAAGGATGACAAACCTTTCTTCCCAGACATTCTGTCAATGGAGTCATGTCAAATACATAAAGAAAATAGCCTCTAGTAAGTTGGTGCTACCCTATCCAGTCCCGGTGAGCTGGTCTGCCAGTAAGCAATAACGGGAGAAAGAAGGCATAAGGGAGAAAGCAAGAGGTGGAGAAAGGAGAGGGGGAATTGTTAATTAAACACTATTAAATATTAATTGACATATAAATTCAAAACCTCACCCACTCCTGACAGTTATATAATCTAATTAAGTGGTAGGCCCTGTTGCCCCACAGTGGCGTTGGGTACACTAAGGGAATAAAGTTATCATGTGCTCATAAACACCATGAGGGTTTATTAACCCAAGGCATTTGCTAATAAAGTAGATGGGGAAAATCAGCAATAATAATAATTTTAGTGCATGTGCAAGAATTGAAGTGTCAATTTAGATCAAGATAGGAGTCCAGTTAATCAGCTTATGTGACCAGGAAGTAACTCCCTCACTCTGGCCTTCTTTGGTAGATGGACGAATGCAATGAAGGTGCTTGGTAATTCTGGGTTCTGACCAGACACTGAGTCATCTTGGGGTGCCTGTGCCAACTTACCATTGCTGTCAAGTCATTAAGACCTGGGCTGACATTTTTCACCTTCTATGGGGCAAAAGAAAGAAAGAATGAACCTCTCTTACAATTGATTGATTGAGTGTAAGGAACTTATTAAAAGGCGTATGACTTGAAAGGATTCTGACCCTCAGTTTGGCTTCCTAGTAGTGAAATGAAGATCATAATCTTGGGTTAGTCTTTGTCAGCTTTTTGAGAAGTCTGTACTTAGTAAGGGAACTGTATACTGTTGTGAACATAGAAAAAAAAAGATCCATCACCCGATTTTCTTCTCTACCATTCTTCAGAGGTCTGGAGAAAAGAGGTCGGGGAAGGGGAGTGTCAAAAAAGAATCATAAGGAGTGTCTAGTATGTGGGATGATTTCTTGATGCTTTCAGTCAGTCAGTTGATAAGCATTTATTAAGAACCTACTATATGCCAGACAGTGTACTAAATAAACTATTTGTACACAAAGAAAGGCAAAAACAATACCTTCTCTCAAGAAACTCACAGTTAACTGTGTATAAACAGTTGGAAGGTCATCAACAGAGGGGAGATAGGGGAGATGCCAGCATTCAGGAAGATTGGTAAAAACTTCTTGTAAAAGGAAAGATTTTAGTTGGGACTTCAAGGAGGTCAGGAGGCAGAGATGAAGACACAGAGAATGCCAGCCATGAGGGACAGCCAGTAAAAATACCCAGAGAAAGGAGATATAGTATCATGTTTGAAGAGTAAGGAGATAAGCGTCCCTGGATTACAGGGAGTAAGGTGTAAGGAGTGCACTTGGAAAACTAGGAACGGATTAGGGTCTAAAGAGCTTTGAAAGTCAAACAGACTGCGCAAAGAAAATCGGATATTTTCAAGTTCTTTTTTTCTTAATGTGAATGCTACTTGGTCTGAGGTTCCGACTTTTTTTTTTCCCTTTGAGGTCAAAGTTTATTTGAAATTCATTTTTCTTCCTTGTTGAGCACATGGGCATTTCATTCTATATACCCACTGATATCTTGAAGTCAAACTCTTCGGTTTCACTGAGTTATGGTCAGTTCTATCTCTGTTTCCTAGCGTAGTATTGCTGCATAGGTTTCCAGGCCTGCAGGGGAAGGTTTCAATCTTTAGCAAACGAGTTCAATGGAATTTCCAAATGCAATCTGCAGGAACATTTCTGCTCTTATGAGGTTTGCCAAAACCCATTTGGGTATGACACAACCTTTTGGGGGTTTTTTTTGGTCCCCGCCCGCTTCACTGCATTCCCTTTGGATCTTGGAAAATGGGAGGCGATCTTCCCCCTTCTTAGCCGTCATGGCCCTGTCTGTTTGTGCTTGGGGGGAAATGTAATGTAACTATGTCATGGATCGCTCTGTTACGTCCCGTATGTTAGCAATTTTGCCATGGTCTTTTTTATTTCCTTTTCAATTTGGGCTTGAGCAGTTTCCTAAAGGAATGTGGATAAATCCTCTCAGCGTTGGGAGCACGAGGAGCAGCATAGTTAAAGAAGAGCCATTGGCCTCATCATAAGAAAACCTGAGTAGCCTGGAAGTTGCCTCTGAGAAGAGAAGCCATAAAATGATACAGACTAGATATTTGGGGGAGAAATTGAGGCTCCCTCTAGTCATTCATAGGGAAACATAACAGAAAAGAGGAATTATAGATAGTGGGATGAGAGTAGGGGGATATTATCAGTGGGTGTACATAGGAATTTATATATCGTACTTGGGTATGGAGTGGTTGCAGAATCTGCCTGTGTTTTGTACTGTTTATGTGGTGCTAGATTATACAGGAGGTACAAAGCTGGACTTTGAGTTAAGAAGACCTCAATTCAAATCCTGCCTTCTACGTTTAATAGCTTTGTGACTGTGGGCAAGTCTTTTAACCTCTGTGAGCTCAACAGCTTCCTCATCTATAAAATGCTGATAATAATAATGCCTGCCACACAGGGTTGTTGTGAGGACTGAATGAGATAACATAAAATACTTGAGAAATCTTGAAATTGAATAAATGCTCATTATTAAACATTTTAGCACTAAATATTATTAATAATAACTTATTGTGATCCCATGTCCATATTGGCTCAGACGAAGTCACATAAGAGAAATGGGGAGGATCTAGTCCCTTTAAATTATTTGACTTTTTTTTCCTTCTTCTGTTTTTCCCATACACTTTTGGAGTCTTTCTTCTTGAAGTCAGGGCTGTAGCTTGTGTCTGTGCTGCTGACGTTTTAGAACATGAGAGAGAACCGCGGTAGGAGCCAAGTATCTGCCAGACTGTGTCGGGAGAACTTTTATCATTTCTGTCAGATACATCACAACTCGCTTGTCTTACCATACATCTTCCTAAATGTGACAGAATATTCAGCTGTTATTAATTGAATACTCTCTAATTTAACTGCTTAGCGGGTGAAAGAGTGACTGGTTTGTTTCAACACGTAAAACTGGCATCAACCTATATGTGGGTTTCCAATGCAGCTGTAATTTCAGGGCCTCCAAAAAGCCTTGTATGAAATGAAATACCTACCCTACTTTTCAACAAAGTAGCTAAATTAGATTTATTAAATAAAAGAGATAGGGGTGTGTGCATGTTTCTGTGATGTTTGTGCTGATCAGGAAGGAGCATTGAAATCAGGCAGAAGACATGAACGATCTAAGCCATTTTTTAATATGGTAACTGTTGTGCTCATGGAGGCACCCAGTATCACAGAATTAGTCCATCCAATTTAACAAAGAGTTGAGGGGTGGAGCTAATCCCATTGTCTGAACAACTTAAGGATTGGAATAGCCATTCTCTATCATGTATTTTTAACTAGAGGCAGCCTTGGTATAGTAAAAAGCATTGGATTTGTAGTAAGAATATCTGATTTCAAATCCCACCTACGTGAATGACCCTGGAAATAATTAAATAAATGGTTAAATGATTAACGTTCTTAGACTTAGTTTCTTCATCCCTAAGATGAGGATGTTAATTAAACTATATAATCTTTCAGGTTCTGCTATAAATCTTTGATCATATGATGAGCCTGACCAAAGAAGTAATTGGGAAAATCTCAGGAAATCCTACATAATATATTATGAATTACAATTTATGAAAAATAAAATCCTCTTGTGCACTTTCTAAAGAAGAGAGCTTATTATAATGGGAAGCCTGTAGAATTTGGAGTCAAGAAAATTGGGTTGGGATCTCAATGCCAGGACTTAGGATCTAGGTGTAGATAGAAAAGCTCAATTCTTGCTCTTAGACAATGTCCTCATCCACAAAATAGAATAATACTTGGGCTCCCATCATCTCTCACATCCTTCCCATTCTCCCTACTCAAAACAGCCTCCACCTTAGTTCAGGCCCTCATTGCTACTCACTAGGTCTGTTGTAACTGTCCCCATCTTAAGTCTCTCTGTATTCTGACTTCTCTTTCTCATTGCTGCCAAAGTGATATTATTAAAAAACGGTTCCATGTCACTTTTTTGTTTGAAGAGCCCCAGCAGCTTACTTTTGCCTGTGTTTGGCATTTAAAGCCCTTAGCTCCAACACATCATTCCCCTTCCCATACTCTCCAGTCTAAATCAGACTGCCTTCTTGCTCTTCATCTATGGGCCATTCCTTGTCCCTTATCTCTACTACTTAGTATCCCAGCCTTTCTTCAAAGCTCAGCTCATATTAACCTTTTCCAGGAAGTCTGAGGAGTGATTCCACTGATTCCACTCCTTGTAAGCGCACGTGTGTGTGTGTGTGTGTGTGTGTGTGTATAGCTAGCTAGGTAGATAGATAAAAATTTACAAATATAGGAATGTGTTGACATATTTCCCTGGATAGACTATCAGCTCCTTGAGAACAGGGACTGTTTCACTTTTCTTTCTATGCCATATGCCAAACTTTTAATATTTCCTTAATAAATGCTTGTTGCTAGACCATTTTTTGTTAAGAAAGGTTTTTTTTGTTTTGTTTTGGTAAACCTTAAAGTGCTGTAAGAAGTGTGTTGTTACTAAAGCTCCAGAAAAAAAAAGTCCTACAACACAACTGATCTTTCTTTGGCCTTTTGGAGGGAGAACAAGACTATTATCAACTTCCAGGTTCTGTCACCACTGAATGAAAACACTAAACAGTTCCAAACAAAGTGGAGGGGAGAGGGAAGGAGAGAAGGAAAGAGAGAAGAGAGGGAGGAGAGAGAGAGAGAGAGAGAGAGAGAGAGAGAGAGAGAGAGAGAGAGAGAGAGAGAGAGATTAGTGTGTAAAGCAGCCATTCGGTTCAGCCATGTAAATTTCTTGATTCATTTATGTAAATTAAATGCAAATTATTTATTTATTTTTAGGAAGGTATAAAAATGTACTCATTGCCAGAATGCCTCCGGCTGTATGTACAACATATTTTTTTTTTTTTAAGAAAAGAAATGCAAAGTGTGAAAATAATGAGGAGCTAGATGGAGCTTTAACATAACACCCACTGGCATTTCAGAAGAGTGAAACCAAGGACATGCCTGTTGGTCCCTGCCCTAAAGGTCAGAAAAGTAAAATTTGGTTCCAGGAAGAGGAAGAAGCAAGTTCAGAAGCAGGGAAGACTTTCCCCCTGACTCACTGGGGAATATTATGCTTATAACCTGCCCTGAGCCACCTATCATGGGACTATTAGCTTGAGTGTTCTGGGAAATATTATGACCCCAGGGTGCCATGTAACTAACTCGCTGGTTCTTGACATGCTGCCAACATGGCCCTCTCTGGACCACAAAGTTGGAGCTCCCCTGGAAGCTTGCCAGTGTTTTAAGAAGGCCCTAGGGGCCCTGGGCAGCCTCCTAGTGCCATACAGCATTCATAGCAAAACCCAATTCAAAAAAGGTCTCCTTTGCTTCCATTCTGGGCTTGGCAGAGGAGTGTAGAGGTTTTTTGTAGGGGGTAATAAATTTGCCCCAACTTGAGAAGCACTTCTTGCATTGGCATACTATAATAAGCACTTTGTCTTTGTTTTGTGTTGTGATCCAGACTGGGCACTCTATCCACAGCACCATCTAACTGCCTGTAAAAATGTTAAGTAACTTATTCAGAGTCACCTAGGCAGCTAGAGGCAGAGCTGAGAGTTCAATTTGACAATTATAGCTACAATTTACAATATTTCTAGGTAACCTTTCATGTATATCTATATATGTGTGTGTGTACATACATACATATATGTATACTATATATACACACATACACATATAAATGTTTCTATGTGCCCCTCATGTACATCTATATCTACCTATACCTTCCTATATATACATATATACATATTTTGATGTACCCTTCATATATATATCTATATCTATACACACACATTCATAAATACATGTGTTGTCATTGTGAAGTTTTCTAGTCTTAATCCTGAAAAGCCCTTGTCCACTGAGTTTCTTTTCTTGTACTTCCTCCACCAATGGCACTAAAAGACATTTAAAAAATGTCAGGTGTCAAAGAAATTCTTTCAAAAGAAACACTTAAAATGGTATATTGTAATGGGCAGATATAAGTACTGCCTGATGATTAGTCTATTGGTGCCTGTTGATTAGTACATAAAAGAGAGTTTATTAGAAAATTAGTATTTGCATGATAAAAAAGTGGGATCTCTGGTCTTTGAGCTAAGATGTTATGGGCTCTAAATGTAAAAATGAATATTAAGAACAAAAACGTACATTTACTGAACCAGCAATGTCTTCACCAAAAATGGAGATTTCTTTCTTGCCTTCTAAGGCTGCATTCTTAGTTATGAATACGACTTGATTAACAATGATTCACATGAGTATTACCTCAGAGAAAATGTCACAGGATGGGATATTACCACGTGTAGCTGAAATAACCTTATACCAAAGTTTAATAGACATAGAACTGGCAGGCATCTTTGATGTTATCTTGTCCATTCTCTTCATTTTGAAGATGAGAAAATGAGACCCAGAAAGATTGTGGTTTATCCAAAGTCATACAAGTAGAAAGGGGAAAAGCTGGATTTGAACCCAGGTAGCCACATACCAACAATGTCTTGTGTTAAATGTACTTTGCATTTGAGAACACTACTATAGAGATTTTGTTTCAAGGGGTTTCCAAGAACAGCGGAATGCTTTAAAGAGAAAATTCGTATTTTAAGTACTGACTTAATCCAATATTTGACAGTTTTTGCTGTATGATAAATTGTGGTATATTTGTGTTTACTCATCATGACCACTGTTATTGAAAATCTAATCAATGTGAAAACTACAATTCTGGAAAACAAATAGTGATACAGCTTTGCATTTTTATGGTGGCATTCAAAGACTTTATTGGGGAAAGGTCATTGAATAGCACAGTGGTGTTACTTGAAATTGTTAGGTAGTTTGTTTCCAGAACATTGGGAATTTAGTCTATGGGGTGTGCCACAGGGGCTGGGCTGATGGGTAAGAAATAAGCTTGGATTGGTGAGCCCAGAGGATGTCTAGGTGCTAAAGGGAAGCACTGACTTGGGAGTTGGAGGTGCCTGGTAGAAAGGGAAAATAGGCTGCTGTTAGCCAAAATCACAGAATTGGCCATGCCGTTGGGGATGCCCTTCCAAGGAGGGGAACTGCTGAAAGCAAGACCGTGGAAAGTACTTAGTGTCATTGTTACTGAAAGTCAAGTCATGCTTGCTTTAGCTAGTTTAGCTTTGCAAACATGTGGTGCTGGGCTATCCATTCAAGATAACGTCTCCCAGGCTCATAGGGATGCAAAAACATGATAACCACTTACACAATAATGCAAACTACAAAGATAACCTTGAAAACTGTAAGAACAATGATCAACACATACATATACGAATACGTGTACACATGTGGGTATATACACACATATAAATATGTGTGCATGTGTGTATACATACACGCATGCACCCACATAAATTACCTGGTTAGTCTTTGTTAGAAATTCATGATTTGAACTCCTTTCTTCCTGACTCAAAGAACAGCCTTCCCTACCCTATGCTAAACTGCCTTTCATTCACATACTTAGGGTGTCCCAAAAGTCTTGTCTGCCCTACTAAGCTTTAGTAGCTTAAAACTGCACTAAGACTTTTGGTACATCCTTTAAATGTATGGTTGTGTGCAGTTAATAAATATTAATAAAAACTTTTTACTATTTTCTCTCAAAGTTTACATTATATGTCTATTTAGGGTTGAGGTTTAGGGTAGATTTGTTTCAAATTCCGGATTATTTTGTGGGCTCTCGTATGGTTGGTTGTAAATATAATCTGCCCACAGCCACCCGCACACCCTCCATTGCCACCCCTTTTTTCCATTTCCATATACTTTTCTGTTATTTTGTTTAATCTGCACACCATATGCTAGGCTTTGGGAGTTGTCCCTTTAAATTTCTGTCCAACAATGAACAGCGCAGTTGTGAAATTTAGAAGTGCTGCCTCCCATTTTTGCCAAACATCCTCAGTTGTTGCATTTTTTCTTTCTTTCTCCTTACCATTTTAGCTGGTGCCATCAGACATAGATCCCATTGCTTCTTGTTTATTATTACTTAAATATATCATTGCACAGCGCCGTAGCTTATGGCTAATAAAACTCCCACTCTGAGCGACTGCAGCCCGGCATGGTGGCCAGTGACATTGGGAGCTGCAGGCAGATGTTGGAGAGGCACATTTGGGATTTGCTCTCCATCCTGGGGACTGATTGCTACTCCCCAAGGTGCAGGATATTAGAGAGGAAGGTCATTGCCTAATGGTGCCTGCCAGAGGATGGGAACATGGGAAGGTTGCGCAGAGTGTTCCCAGTGGCCTAGCTCCCCCCAACATGGTCACAACTGCAACCTCCTGTGAACCAGCCAAATATGCAACAATCCAGTCTTCCAGTATATTGGGCTTGATTCAACAGAATTATATCAAAAATATTGTTAATTATTATTGTCAGTAAGTATCTAATATTTAAAAACTACTTGGTATATAGAGACGAAAAAACAAAACCCTTCATTCTCAAGGAATTTGTGGTTTGAATGGAAGGAAGTTAGCAAGGGAAGGGCATATACACAAAAAACTATTACAGATCGAAAGTAAAGACAAAAAAACTATAAGAAATTTAAGGAAGAGCAAGTCTGTTTCATCAGGCAGGTCCAGGGAGGTCTTCATGGAAGGGGGTGATGATTACACTTGATCTGGAAGATGAAGTAGGGAGAGGTTTAAACAGGGAGAGAGGGGGGTAGGGGGTGAAGGGAAGATAGATAATCTGTCCTAGGTATATGGGCAGAGAGGAGTAGCAGTGTGCATAGACCCAGACTTGAGAGGACCAGTTGAAAAAGAGAGAAATTTTATATAATTTAATTTGCTTTGAACATAAGAATATGTGAAAGGAAATTCTAATAATAATAGCTGACATTGATTTACTACTTTCAAGTTTGGAGAACACCTGATGTACATCATCTTTCATGACAACCTTGGGTCATGTGGCTCCCCATTTTACAGATGACAAAACTGAGGCTGGGAAAATTCAAATGGCCGACCTAGGATCACAGAGCTTGGAAGTGTCAGAGTTGACTTGGGACCCAGGCTTCTGCCAAAGCCAATCCCAGCACCCTTTCCACTGTGCCATGGGCTAGATAAAGATGTTTTGCCTTACTCAGTAGGAGCAGGGCATTGGAGCTAGGAAAGTCTCCTCTATGGCACATTATGGTGATGAGTTCCTAGGCAAGTCACTGACCCCCTGGTGGTCTAGGCCAGTGATGTCAAATTCAGATAGAAATGGGGGCTGCCGACCTGTACATAAGGATTCATGTGGGTGTCATACTGACCTAGAAAACCACCTGTTTGTCTCTTTCTTTCTCTATCATTACGTGAACTCATTGAAATAAGGTAAGAAATACATTTTAATCAAGTTTGGGCTACACTTGGGAGTATTGTGGACCATGTGTGGCCTATGTGTCTAATGTCTCTGCTCTAGGTAATTGCCAAGGTAAGTAAGGTGCCAGCCTGTCGTGGTGGAAGGAATTTTCTCATCTGGTGAAATCCCAGGTTCATTCCCTAAGCCTGGTAGGCAGTAAAGAGTCACAAAGGGTTTGGGGTAGATTCAGCTACAGTATTAGCGATCAATTATAAGGGTAAGATGACTTCCAGCATGGAAGATAGTTTAGAATAAACAGAGAAAGGCTGGTGGCTGAAAAACCAATTGGGAGGTGATTACATTGTTCAATCAGAAAGGACATGAAAAGGAATGGAAGGAAAAAGGAGAGGATGGGAGTGACTCAGAGCTTGCAGGAATAGAGTTTATAAAATTTGGAAACTGATTGGGGAGATTTAAAAGGAGAGGGAAGAGTCAAGAGTGACTCAGATTTTGAGCCTAGTGTCTAGGAGACTGTGCCATGAACAGAGAAATAGAGAATTTACAAGAGGATTTAGTGAGAATGGTAATGAGTTTCATTTTGTGCTTGTTGAGTTAGAGGTGCTGGCAAGATAACGAGGTAGAGAAATAATCAGCAGGCAGTGGTAAGTAAAGGACTAGGTCTCTGGATAGAGACTGGGGTTAAGGATATCAATGTGGGAGTCACTCACATAGATAGGGTTAATAAGGGAAGACAAGAATAGATGAAATCATGCAGGGAGTGAAAGAAGAAGAACAGCGGACCAAAGCCAACCCTGGGTGACACCCACATTTCAGGGATGGGAGGATGAGAAGCCAATGAGGTAAAGCAGAAAGGAGTCAGTAGGGAAATAAGAAAAGGACCAGGAGATCATAGCATTCCAGAAACTAGTGGAAGACAGAGCATCAAGAATTTATTGAGTTATGGCTTGCTTCCCTCCCTTGTGCAGCCTCTTAGTGACAACACCCTCCATTTCTGGAACCAAATATGTATTTCCTTTTCTTTTGTACTCTGCCATAGCATGTGATATTTGCAAAAGATCCTGGGTGGTGTGCCAGGTGAGGCACCAATGCCCCCATGGCTGTTGAATGAAGGGAAGACTAGTCTCCAAGACTGCAACATCACGAGCTCATGTTGCTGGCTTCCATTTATGATTTCTTTTAAATAAAAAAGAAACATAAGGAAAACATTTGCTTTGACACTGAATCTACCCTCACATGTAGAAGTAATTGCAGGGCCTGGAGGGGGGGAAAAAGGAGCACTCCAATTTGGGGCCAACCAGCCTTGACAATATTGCTTTAAATCCTTGGAAAAAAATGTAGCCAAACCATAATGGATCAAGTGTGGCACAGGTGGGCATTCAAGGGTGAGGTTTCCTGAGCTAAGCAGTTCAGAGTTATCAGGGGATACCTCTGAGAAGACCATTAACCCCAGGACCAGCCCCAGGAAGATCAGAACTACTCACCTGGTTTTGCAAGCACTGAGGGAATCTGATGCCCAGTTCAGAGTCTGAACCATTGCTACTCATCATTCACCTTGGATGTGATCTGGGCAATGTTCAGAAAGCACAGATCTCTCTGCCTGCATGAACTGTGGGCACAGGGACCTTCTAGCATTGCTATTGTTCACACAGCTACACTTTCTGTCTCTGTGTCTCCGCAAAAGTTCAAGCACTGAGTCAAGTTTATTGTTTCTATCTCGTTTATTTTAAGTATAGTTTTACACTTTATTATGTGCTGTGACATCTTAAATGGAGCCTGTCACTCCATCTTGACTACTGCTAGGGGCTAGAGCCACTTACCATGTCACACATTTCAACAGCCCTGATTAATAGGATCAAAACGAGCAGCTTCGACTCCACCCCTCCATAGTACCCCCTTATTTACATATGCAAATAGTATCCAAATAGTAGAACCCCAAATCCAAACGAAAACTGTTTAAAAATTTATGAAATTTGTGGTTTCCTTCTCTCTTTACCCCCTTTCCCCCTTCCTCCCCCTCTCCTTCCCCTCTCCCTTTTGTCTTCCTCTCCCCCTCTCTTTTGCTCTCTTTCTTTCATTCTCTCCCTTTTCCCCTTTCTTTCTCCCTTCCTTTCTCCCTGTATCCCTCCCTCCCTTACCCCCTCCCTCTTTCTCTCTCCACTCCCTCTCTCCCTCCTTCCCTTACTCTCTTCTCTCTTTCTTCTTATCCTTCCCCTCCCCTCTCTTTCTAAATTAGGAGAGTTCCCTGAATTCACTCCCGACCTTCCCCAGTAACTGCATTTGGGTGTATGTGAGATGACAAATTCAAATATTCTTTTTTGTTCCCTGGGTTGGCTGGTTAGTTGATTTGTTTTTCCAAAAGTAACATTTTTGTTACATTAAAAGGAGGGAGGAAGGGAGGGAGGAAGGAAGGAAGGAAGGAAGGAAGGAAGGAAGGAAGGAAGGAAGGAAGGAAGGAAGGAAGGAAGGAAGGAAGGAAGGAAGGAAAGAAAAGAAAAGAAAAACTTTTTTTTTCTTTCTCTCCCATCCCTGGTTGCAAGTCAGTTTTTTGTAACCCTGTCATTATGCGAGGTAGCCTAGAGTAATTTGAATATTTCATTCTCCCGGCTGCTAATGCACTATGTGTTACAGATGGTACTTGCTTCATCCTTCTGGACTCGGTTCAATTATAAATGAAAGTAGGGAGCTTAGATTTGTCTTTTTGTCTCTGCTTAGTTGGAATAACACAATCAAGCTTGATGGGTAGGAATTTCTCAAACTGCCTCTCTGTCTCTCCCGCCTAGGACAGTGCATTTCCCAATTAGATCTGCCATCAAGGAAGCCCTTTTGCATTTAGATTTGGAACCAAATATATCATTATTCTTGTACACTTTTCTTTCCCTTTCTTGAACTTGAGATTCTTAAGTTGTTATGGCCTCACCTTCCTTATCTCCTTTTCCTTTTTTCTTCTCTTCTCTCTTTTCCTTTCCCCTTGTCTCTTTTTCTACCTGTTTTCTATTTCTCTCCTCACTCCCTTCTCTTTGCTCCCTATGCTATGTTCTCTTTATTTTCCCCTGTATTCCTTTCTCTCTTCTTCTTCTCTCCTTCTCTATGCCTCATCCTTCCTCTTTCTCCATTGATGTGTTCTCTCCCCATTTCTTTCTTCTATTTTTTCCTCTTCTCCCTTTCATTGTCTTCCTCCACTCTCTCCATCACTCCTGATTTCTGTATTCTCTCTCCTTTCTTTCCTTTCCCTTTTTCTTTCTCCTCTACATCCCCTCTCTCTTTCTCTATCTCCTCTTCTCTCCTCTTTCTTTTAAGGGATCCTCTTTCCCATTCACTTCTCTGAGGTGACTAAATGATTTATTTCAGTGGCTCAAGTAAACCACTTTTCTCCTCCTTGCCCTTAAGACTGCTCTTCATCTAGGCCTAACTGCTTAGTTGTCAGGAGGCCTATGAAAAGGGACGTTCTTCATATAGAAACATACAGACACGTGGTGTACAAAATAAATCTAGACTACATACAGAGTCATACTTGTTAGTTAGCGGTGGTGTTCTGAATCTGTGTGTATACCCAAATTCAGTGGTGGGTGTGTTTGGGGAAGGTTGGCAGATAAACACGGTGTGTTCTGTCAATGGGGTATGATTTTTGTGAGTATTTTCCTAACTAGCAAAATATGCTGTTTACCTTGGGCTACTACTTCCACAGCAGTATGAGGGTTTCCCTTTCAATTCCCACTTTAACAGTGATTGCTATGTGCTTTGCAAACATGCAGTGTTCAAGACACTCATTCTGAGAGTTAGAATAATGCTCAGACTAATTCGGATACCACCCCAGTAATTTCACAGAAAAGCATTGATCAGTGAGTCTAACCAACAGAGGCTTTGTTTTCCTTGTTTGTGTGACTTAGTTTAAGCATCCTGAGGGTGTCCATCCCTGTGAGATCACTTCCTGTCTCATTTGAATTTTCCCTGCTGGAGGAAACTAGATTCTTATAGTTCACCCCTGCAATTATGAGACTGCTAGTGTAAGGAAATATCTCAGCTCTTAACCTAATACTCCATCATCATAACATTAATTAAAGATGCAGGTTTTTCATTTAGATGAGCCAAAAAGATCAAGAAAAAAGTTCCCAGAAAGAGAATTACCTGTTTGGATGCAGAGATCATTAGTAATTGACAATAGCCAATTGGTAATAAGATCTTTCAGAGCTAGTCTGAAACATGGAGTCTGGCCTCATAGGGCATCATATCAGCTCTTTCCCTACTTCACTTTGTCTCCTACTCTGGGAAAGCAGACTTTAAGAACCAGCTGTAGTAATGCTCACCAGCATTTATTTAGAATGTTTAAGTTTTCAGAATACATTCATTATCTCATTTGATCCTCATAAGCACTTGTGAGATAAGTTATACAGTTATTTTTCTCCTTCTCCTTTATAGTTAAGGAACCTGCCTCCAAGTTTCCATAATTGGTTCAGGGACAAACAGCTAGTAATAGTAACAGTTAATGATAGCCCGAAGTTATATAGCACTCAAAAGCTTTGCAAAGCATTTTACAAATATCTTATTTTCTCCTCACAACTCTTGGAGGTAGGTGCTATTATTATCATCCCCATCTTACAGTTAAGGAAACTGAGGCAGAGTTTAAGTGATTTGCGGTAGTCTGACATCTAGTGTGAACTCAAGTCTTCCTGATTCCAGATCCAGCTCTATAAGTAGCAGGAATTATATTTGAACTCAGATTTTACCCAATTCCAGGACCTCTCTATCCACCGTATACTACCTTTCACTAGTAATTGGCCAACCCAACATTTCCTTGAGCCTGCTTCATTCCAGCTTGATAGGACCCTACCTGTCTATGAAGGCAGCTCTAAAAGCAATGTAACAATACTCTTTGAATATTTGGGTGCAGCTAATTTCCTGGGTTCACTTTATAGTAAGTAGAAATTTTTATTATTTGACAATAATATCCTGACGCTTTTTCCCCCTGAGAGTCTGAATTGAAGCTAAAACAATAGCAACAACATTGTTTTCCTTCATAGTGACACATCCCTTTGGCCTGATACAGCCACCTATTTTTTATTGATCCTTAACTTCTGCCCCACAGTGGGCATTCAACATAATAGTGAAAGATTAGTGAGCACATCAGTGCTATATTTCTGATAGCATCCCAGAATGGGGCACTTGGGCATCTCGGTTTAAGCAGTGGCTGGAGCTCTTGCTGTCCACAGCTACTTTGGGAGAAAGGAGACTGATCATGGTCAAGTGTCTACCCTTCTTACTGTCTACACTTAATTGCACCAGTCTTAGCCTTGTAAATTTAATGCTGGAAGAGGATTTCATCCAACAAGTCTACCATGTGTGAGGGTGTTAGGTGCTGGGCATACAGAGACAAGATGGAAAACAGTCCCTGTCTTGGTGGAGCTTACATTTTATTGGGGGAGGGGGAGGATTATATATGTGATCTCATTTGATCCATACAGTAATTTGCATTATGAGCCCCTTGCAATCCAGGACTTTTACTTTTTTTTTTTGTATCCCCAGCTTAGCACAGTTCATAGAACATAGTAGGTGTAATGTAACACGAATACTTATTGACTGATTGACTATGATTGGCGTTATTATCTTTACAGAGAAATTAAGGAGCAAACACATTTTCTCATTGTCAAACAACTAGTTTGAGGTAAGATTCGAACCCAGGTGTTCCTGCTCCAAACCCAGAATTCTACCCACGATTCCATTCTGTCCAACCTTATTTCATAGATGGAGAAACCAAGGCACAGAGGGTTTAAGTGAACTGAGCAAGGTCTCGTAGGTAGTTTATAATAGAGCTATGAATCAAATTTGTGACATCATCATCCTTATCATCATCTCCTTCATCATTGTTGAACTTTTTATTGAGGGGTAAGGTTTGTAAAGCCCTTTACATATATTAGCTTGTTTGGTCATCACAACCACTCAGAGAGATAGGTACTATTATTATCACCATTTTACAGATGAGGAAACTGAGACTTAGGGCAGGCAAATGACTTGCCCAGGGTCACACACTAATAAGTGTCTGAGGCAGGATTCAAACTCAGTTCTGTACCTCCACCCCCAGCCTGAGATTCTATCCATTGATTTAAATGTGGAAGGAACTTATTTTGGTCCTATAGTTCAATCTCCTCATTTTATCATTAAGGAAACTGAGGCTTAAGAGGTTAATTCACTTATCTACAGTTAGAAAATGGCAGAATCAGGATTTGCACCCAGCTCCTTAGACTCCAAATCCAGTTCTCTTTGTATTATACCATATAGTTATAGTGCTTGTCAACCACCCTCTAGCAAGAAAATGAACAATAACTGAACTGAATGGAATAGAATTCAATGTAACTGTGAAGGTGGATGTAAGAGATGAAGGGATGTATTTTTTAGAGCAACAGAAAAAAATAAATTGCCTATTATATTTAATTATGCCAGGGTTTAGCAGGGAGAAGAGTCTACACTGGAAAACCAGGCAAGTGTACACTGAGATCAATAAAAATAAGTTATCAGGGGTTGACTTGGACCCATCCCATCATATTTTGTATATTTCCCTCTGCTACAGCCACAAGTCCCTTCCTTTCACTTTCCACTGAAACAGAGAACATTTTATTCCAGTGGGGCCATATTTATTTAATTATAACTCTCCACTGCCCCTCCTATTTGTGGTCACCAATCTTAGATGTCTTTTACTCTGAGTAAGATGCTCTCCTGCACCACTACTAACAAGGCATTTATCTCTTGGCAAAAGCTTTCAGTGAAGGGGAACCCATTTTCTCTTGATGTGGTTGGTCCATTCCATTTTCTGATGGCTCTGATTAAAGGGTAGTTTTCTCTTGAATCAAACCTGTGACTTCCTGCCTGGTCTTCTTTGTGTAACCAAGCAGAATTCACTTAGTCATTCTTCCATATGAAAGCCCTTAAGATATTGACGATGCTAGCACACCCCTATCTCTTTGCTGTTTGCACCACCTGATCTCTGCCCTTCACCTTCTCCAAAATAAAAATCTCTAATTCCCTCAACCAATTTATTGTCATATGGCCTCTAGTCATCTCACCATCCTGGTTCTTCTTTGGATGACTGGAGTGGTGAAAGGAACTAGAGACTCTCTCATCTATATTACTCTGTAATACTGCTTTTGGAGGAAGGATCAAAGCTGGTGCTTCTGGCACCATGTTATTTATTTAATTAATTTAAGTCAAATTCCCCAACAGTGTTCAATACTAAGTATTTTGGGGTGCTCTTTTATCTCACCTATTATTTAAGTCACTGAGACAATATTCTTGAAATCGGTGTTGAAGGGTTCTCTCACAAAGCTTCATTTTAAAATACCTTAGCTGTCTTTTCAGGACTGGAAGCTTAATGTATGTATTTGTGCATCTATATATATATACCACTTCACAGTATATATCACTCCAGGCTCTTAATAGGAATCTCCTTGGGCCATAAACCCATACAAAATATTTGACATTGTGGCTTGCTGTAATCTTTCTGTTGCAATAATGTGAGGGTGGCCACATTACTCAGGAGTGAACAATGCTAGTCTCTCACTAAAACATATTTTATTTAACTCACAGATGTTTAGCCTTCTAATTTGTCTTTTGAGAGATTTTTTTCCCCATCTTTGGTTAATACATATATACACATACATACATATATATTATAAATATATCATAACAAATAGTATATAAAATAACGAGCTTACTATATACAATATGATATATAGCATATTATTTTATAATAAAATATGATTTAAATTCTTTTTATGTTTATAAATCTTTATTTTAATTTATAAAAAATATGTTGTACATAAATGTGTTATGCATAAAAATGTTATGCATGTATACATATATACATATAATATTTGAAAGATGCATCATGGAGTAGTGAGTGGAAAGCCAACCTTAGAATCAGGAAATCCTTGGTTCAAGATCCACCTTTGCACATACTGGCTATGTATACCTGGACAAATGACTTAACCCCTTAATGACCCAGGCAGACTCTTTTAAGTCATAGTGATGGTGTCAACTTACATTTTTAGACAAGATTTCCACAAAGGGAGTTCCTAAAAGCAGTAAAATTATAGGTCTGGTCTAAAACATATGATATAATTTTAAAAATAAAAATATGTATCCTTTCATTGGTGATTATGAAAATAACCATGCACTTAATTTCTCTTTATAAATATGCATTTATACTACTTCAAGGATCTGCTATTTGGGGATCCTTGTCACTGTCAGAGGTAGTATTCTCATCCATGCCTCAGTAGATCATCTAGGAGTTCTATGACAAATTCATTACCTGGTGGTCAGTCTTGGTGATTGACCTCATTAAACCTAGTTCAGTGTATCTTTAGATACTGGTCTTGGAGTCAGTCACTGGGCCCATATGTCCAGATTATCATGAGCTTTGGTGACTTAGCTTGGGTAGGCCTTCAGCAGAATTCCCTGGAAACTTATAGGTTAAACATAAATTACAAAGCTAAAGTGCAAATTGTAGTCAGTTACAGGACAGTTTTCACTGCCACTTGTCAAATGTTTAACTACGTGTCTTTATTGATGTAGTATCTACTTTCCATGGGGCAGCTGGGTAGTAACAGTGGGTAGAGTACTGGGTCTGAAGTCGGGAAGACTCTTCCCAAATTAAAATCAGACATTTACTACCTATGTGACCTTGGGCAAGTCACTTAGCCCTGTTTACCTCAGTTTCCTCATCTGTAAAATGATCTGGAGAAGGAAATGGCAAAACCACTCCAGTGTCTTTGCCAAGAAAACCCCAAAAGGGTTGCGAAAAGCTGGATGCCATTGAAACAACTAAACCATAACAGCTATTCTCTATGTATCAAGTAATGATATTAGCAAACTGAACATATATATATATATATATTTTTTTCATTTCAAGTTTTGTAGGCACTGTGCTAAGCACTTTACAAATATCTCATTTGATCCTCACAACAAGCCTGGGAAAAAGGTATAGTTATTATCATCATTTTACAATTGTGGAAACTGAGGCAGACAGAGGTTAAGTGACTAGTTCAGGGTCCCATGGCTAGTGACTGTTTGGGACTAGATATAAACTCAGGTCGTTCCTGGTTCCAGGCCCAGCTGCCTCTTTAAACATACTTTAAGATTAAGATAATTATTTAGGAAAATGGGATCATAGATGTCGAACTGGAAAGGAATTTTCAAGGCCATCTATTCCAGCTCCTTTATTATAAAGAGGAATACAGTTGTACCTTGCCCCATGTCACACAGGTAAAGAGCATTAGAGGCAGAATTCAAACCTAACTCCCTAGTTCCTACTGCTCTCTCTGCTTGGACATGCTTCAACTTTCTTCTTTCCCTTTATGCCATTAGGGTGTAAGGATTCCTGAAGGCCAGTGTTTTCATTTTTTTTTCTCTTGGATTTACTTTTACCATCTGTTTTAACAGTTCATTTTTGAGACTGATTCAATTATGGATCCATTATTCCTTTTGTGAGAGACTGTCCCAAACCTCTGAAGTCATGTACATTTGGGAATATGGATTAGGATTCTCTTACTCTTCTATGACTAATCTGCTTTATTTAATTGTAACCAGGAACTACTTGGATACTGATCTTACACTTGCCTTGGTTGCAATATGCAACTTCCTCTGCCATGAATCGATAGTATTGCCCCATGGAGAAATTCTAAACAATACGTAGAATCTGTGACTAATCTGCAAAGGCTGAACCTCCTTAATTTGCCCTACCCCACCCATGTTGGGCTATGTCCCTTCTCCGGTCTCTCAGAGAACTGCATTTTGTTACCATTTAATCCACTTATCTTGGAATATTGTATTGTGTGTTTTAGTTAGTTCCCTATCCAGGAAGGCAAGACCATGACATATATAAATCTTGTATCTATCTCCCCTAGTTCTTCACACAGATTATTAATAAACAATTATTAATTAGTATTAAGTAGTCAGTGATTATTAATAATTATTTTGAATAAATGAATACATCTTCCTTCACCTCTTCTTTCATTTATTACAGTCCCTATATAAGATCATAGACATAGATAGACCTTGGAGGCCATTTTATAGGTGAGGGATTGAAACCTGCAGGGCCAAGGGAGTTGTCCAAGGTATCAGAGGGAGAAGTAAAATCCAGGTCTGCTGACTCCTGTAAGGAGTTTTTGTTTTTGTGGGGTGGACCACATTGCTTTCCTATTTGATCTGTGGGCTTATGTACGTGATTACAAAAACTATTGAAATGTGGTCTATGGGCAGGTGTATGGAATCCAAGCTAATGGAGAGGCAGAAGCTTACAGATCTCTCGAGCTCTGAGTTCTGAGCTGCTTTGGGTTGTGCCCATTTGGTGTCTTCCCTAAGTAAGGTGTTAGTATGATGTGCTACTGGAAGTGTGTGGCAGGGTGTGATTAGGAGAGACAAACTGGTCCAAATTGGAAATGGAGCTGGTCGGTGCCCACCTGCTGATTAGCAGTGGGATCAGGCTCTAAGTAGACCATGTGCTTCCATCCTGGGCAAGCTAGAGAGAACTGAGGAAGGAAGAAAGAAAGGAAAGAAGGAAGGGAGGGAGGAAAAGGAATAAAAATGGGAAAGAGGGAAGGAAGCAGGAAGAAAAGATGGGGGAAGGAAAGGAATGAAGAAACGGAGGTTCAGACATATTAAGTGATTTGCCAAAGTCACACAGCCAATAGTAGAATCAAGATCGGATTAGAAAGTTATTTCTGTTAGAAAATATGTGTCCTGTTTAGCTTGGGTGGCCAGTGGAACCCAACAGATCTCCAACAACAGATATAGGAACTCATTCTCCAGTCTCTAAATTCCGGAGATGGGAGCAGGCACTCCATGGCTGGGTCAGGGGAAGGTGCTGGCAATGACAGCCCGTGTATCAGTTGGGGCTTCAAAAATTTGTGGGCAAGAAGGAAAGCAAAGGGGGTAGAGGTCTGCAGTCACTGCACCTGGATACCTATAAAAGGTTAACTCTCTGTATTTGTCTGTTAGACCAGTCATGCCCTGCATGTTCTGAACTGGGACAAAAAGGAACAGCTCCTAATAGGGGTGGAGATTGCCAGGGACAGGCTTGCTCATCACCCATTCATATGCCTAGGTCATCTTTTAGCCAGGTATTCCTAAGTCAGGACCTGCCTTTAATCATGTTTAAGCACAAACTATTTTCAAAGTGTATGTCTGGATTAAAAAAAAATAAACAGATGGAATGAAAAACTTACACAGAAATCACATCTGCCACTCTGGACAATTAAGTAAAACATGAAATTGTAGCTAGAACCACAGGGTTTTTCAGTATGACAAGATTTCACATGAACGACTCATATGCTGACGTAGGTTGTAGGCCCAGACTGTGATTTAACTACATGTCTTCAGGGATTTTTTGTTTCTTTTTTTTACTTCCACTTTGTATGGTAGTGTTTCACTGTTTAAGAAAGAACTTTGTTTTGCAGCGAGGAAATTGAGAATTATGGTAGGCTAATAACCATGGAAACTTAGGTCTCTTTAGCAATCTTAGGATTTTAGGGATGGAAAGAATCACTGAGACCACAGGGTCCTAGGAACTGGAGGTAGAAGGGGCCAAAGTTCATGGAACTTGGAATCCTGTCTCTAATAAGTCATCACTCAGAAAGATCTCACCTTACAGATTTTGAAGCATTTTCATCAAAACGTCTGTTAAGTAGAAATTGAAAGTTATTATTATCACCATTTGGGAGCTGGGGTCAGGCCAGAATGGTGTCAGTATCTGTGGTTTCACTGGTATAGACTAGGAATACTTCCTAGTGAGGAAACCCATTTATCTACCAATGTGGAGCAGCTCTCAGGTCTTTGGCCTAAAGCCTTCCCTGGCTTCCTTTAAAATTTACATCAGATTTAGCTTTTTGTAAGAGGCCTTTCCTGGTTCCTCTTCCCTCCCCCTTGCCCGCCAAGTGTCTTTCCTCTGAGATTACCTCCCATTTATATTCTCTCTCTCTCTCTCTCTCTCCCCCCCTCCCTCCTCTTCTCTTATTTTCTCTTCTCTCTCTTTCTCCTCTCTGTCTCTCATTGTTTCTCCCACACATACATACATGTATACATATCTATGAATACACACACATATACATGTATGTGGGATTACCTTGGGATTCTGTGGACACCAAGTTACAAACTCATGATCTAGTCCAACCCTATCTTAAGATGAGAAAACAGAGGCCTCAAGAAATGAAATGAGTTGTCTAAGATCACACAGCTGTGTAATGATAGTCATGTCTAGTCCAGCATACCATTTGGTCATAGTCTGTGACCTCCTTTTGCATTGAGATGTTTCTCTAATCAACCAAACCATGTCTCTGTTAGAGAAATTCTTCAATGGCGGCATAGTGGCCCTGGCCACCTTTCCATTACCATGTTGGTCTATCCCATGTACCATCCTGTTCTAGAGTCCTAGAGGTGGGTTCTGCCATGTTTTAATAGTCCTTTTTAGTCCCTCTGATTTGTGGGATTGTGATCCCAGAGGATCCAATCTGTGGCTGTTGACTCAATCTTCAGGACATGTCATCATTGTTCTGATCCCATCTTTGATGTATTCTCCAATCAGGCGCCAGTATAGCATAGGACATGATGATGGACCGATAGACACTAGGGGAATGCAGATGTGATGCCTGAGCTCCTGACTCTTTTAAGAGGGGTCACTAGTCAAGGCCACACAGAACAAAGTGGGAGGTGGAAATGTACATCAGAGATGAGCAGCAGACTCTCTGAAGCTTTACCTATTTCCTCTTACATCTCTTACATTTATGTTGTTTATTCATTTTTTTGAGTCGTGTCTGACTCTTCGTGATTCATTTTCGAGTTTTCTTGGCAAAGACACTGGAGGGGTTTTTTATTTCCTTCTCCAGCTCATTTTCCAAATGAGGAAACTAAGGCAAACTGGGTGAAGTGACTTGATGAGGGTCACACAGCCAGTAAGTGTCTGAAGCCAGATTGGAACTCAGGAAAATGAGTCTTCCTTACTCCAGGCACTGTACTTTATGCACTTTGCCAACTTGCTGCCCCCACGCCCTACCTAATGTTCTGACAAAAACTAAAAAAAAAAAAAAGAAAAATCAGCTGCTTTGACTCTTGTCTTCCCCCATTGACTATGGGTTGGACTTTGCTGAAGTCTTCTCTCCTTTGACTTAGGTGTGGTGGTCTCTGGGGCTTTTCAGGAAGATGCAATACTTCCTCCCAACAATACCGTTTGTTAATGCTACTCCAGTATTTGCCCACAATAAGATTTTTGTCAGATAGGGTGCTTTATGTGTCACAGAAAAGTCTTTCATTATATCCAAGGAGCAAAGTTGGAGAAGTCAGGAGGGGCACAATGAATATTAAAGGTGGGGAGACTGGTGGTGGTCTTTGGAGGTGAAAGATGGAGTTAGGTACCAACAAGTGATAAATGGGCACCCTGTTCAGTTCATTCCTCTGCTGCCTCTCTGGCTTTCCAATGGAGAGCCTTCTTTGATTCAGAGACATCTCTTACTAGTAGCAATTCATGTGCAAACATTTTTTTTTTTTTTACAAATTGCCTATTGCAGAGAGTGCTATACTGTCTTTTGGGGGTGATACAAAGTTTAAATAATACTCTTCCTTTCCCAAATCTAGTTTCCAATCTTGTGCCTCATATGGAAAGGGACCCATGGGCAGCGAGAGAAGAAAGGAGAAAAGGAAAGAAGGATGAGCTACAGGGACCCTTGTCAAGGCCTCCCTCCCTCCCCTTCTGGGCTCCATGAAAACCGCCTAGATCTGGAATACTTCCTGCCTGAGTCTTCAGCAAGGGGGCCGTCAGGGGACTTCTGTGTTTATTGCTTTTTCTCTGGGCTGAAACTACTCAGCCTGGCTACTATTTGAGAACGCAGAAGTATTTTTTGGTTATTATCAAGGGGAGAGGGGAGTTTCCTTTACAACTAAATGAGAACTTGATATCTCTCTTGCCCCTTGAGGGGGGTTCAGATTTCCCTTCCTGGCTTTCTCTCTTCCCATAGCCGGGCTGACATTCCAAACGAAGGCAGACTGCCTTTCACACAGGGCAGACATAGAACAATTAACTTTCATTCCACTCCATCCCAACCTGCCCGCCACACACCCCCCCCCCCCCCACTTCCTTAGACCTTTCTCCTGATACATCTCCTGTGTTGTCTGTCTGTCAGGTTGTCAGACCGGGTTTGTCAGAAACACAAAAATCTGTACTTGACAACCGCTACAATCTTTCTGCCTTTTCTCTTAAAAAGCTTTTTTTAAAGCCCCCAGAGACCTTTAAAAAAAAGTAACAACAACAGCCACAAATGCAAATGGAAATTGCACTAGCAACTAAAATGAACATTGTTGTGAGTCATGAGATCTTGCCCACACTGGGACACACTATTTTTTATTTTGGGTAATATTTCTTCTTTGGCATTTATTACACCTCTGTTAAACACAGCTCATGTGACATAGTGTTACTCATAGGCAATCAGAGAAAAAGCTGAAAGCCAGCCATTACCAGGGCAGGGCAACTTAATGTTAATAGCAGCCATTAAAAGTTGAAAGCAAAAAAAAAAAAAATTACCCGTCTGCCCCAGGCCAGGCTTGTGGCCTGTGCACCTACTTGGGCATCAGTACTTGAATGATAGTGGGGAGCTGAGAACCAGGAAACCATATATAGAGAGACCATGATGTCGGATGACCTGAGTTAGGGGGATTCCTTATTCCATTTTCATCTTAGGAGCAGAAAATAATTGCCAGTAGAAATCGACAAAGCAGGACCTTTTCCTTTTGATACCCCTTACCAAGGGGAGGCAGATGGCCTCTATTTGCAGACCTATGTTGTAACCTCTTAGATCTCCCTAAGAAGGGCCTCCAAAGTACTCTGAGTTTGAACTTGTTGAAAGGTTCACAACACCTTGTATTTATATAATGCTTTCCTCCACTGCATATAATTCATAACAGATTTACTACAGTGGCACCCTTTGCCAGTAAGCCTTAGGGTTCAGCAATGCAATTAAAAAAATCCATATTTTAAAAAATGTTTAAGATGATTTAAAACCCTTTCAAAGCTTTCTTAATCCTAGCCAAGGTTTCGGCCCAGGTTGTCCACTCTAGCAGGCCACCCTAAAGGGGGTGGTCATGACAGCTAGACAGGAATTTCCAGAATCCTCAGGGTTTTATTGACATTTTCTCCATTAGGCTTATGACATGCGTTAACAAGATGGTGTCAACTGAGGTAAAAGGAAGTATGGTCTTGTTGGTCACTGGGCTCCCATGTCAAACCAGGGAGAGAAAACTCGAACTAGTAATAAGACCCTTCCCAGTCTCTCCAGTTATCAGTATGTTCTCCCTCTGGTACTTTTTAAAAACATACATTTGGTATTTACTTGCTCATATACATATTATGATCCCTTCTCTCCTTCCAGTAGAATGTAAGGTCATTTAAAGTAGGGGCTGTTTCATGGTTGTTTTGGGGTGGCATAGTAGATAGAGAGCCTGACTTGAATCCAGAAAGATTTGGTTTCTACTCCCATCCCTTAACACATTTTGAACTTTTGATCCCAGGCAAACCATTTCATTTTTCAGTGTTCCAGGCAAGTGGTGTCAAGCTCAAACAGAAACATATCCTTTCCAACTACATGTTGATTTGGAAAACCACACATTAACATTATCTGTGTTGTATTGTGTTTCTATTTATTTTGCACTGAAGAGTTTTAAGGGCTTCAGTTTGAAAGCTCTGCTCTAGACAACTTTATAAAGTAAAATAATAATAACAATAATAGCCAGCAAGCTAGCATTCAAAGCAATTTACGGATATTATCTTAGTTGATCCTCACAACAACCTTGGAAGATAAATGTTCTCATTTCTTATTTCTACAGATGAGAGAGGTTAGGCAGACAGCAGTTGGCTGACTTGCCCAAGTTCATGTAGCTAATAAGTGTTTGGAGAAGAGTCTTCCTGATCCCCAGTCCAGTGTGCTACCCACCTCAGTACCTAGCAGAGAAGATACAAATCTGTATCAGTAGAGAGAGTTTCCCCACCAGGGAGATCACTAAGTCAGTGAAATGCCAGGTCTAGACCCTATCCCTGGCACCTTGCTTAATACCCTGCCTATAGTAGGTGCTTTAACAATGTTTGTTGGTTTGAACTGAACTTCATATATGATATGCTGGCACCTGGACAATCTGATGTTTCGAGCACAATTTATAATATAATAAATTATAGTGTAATTCATGTTTAATAAATTATATACTATAAAACATAATAACCCACATTTACATAACATTTTAAACTGTCCTCATAACAATTCTATGAGGTAGTTGCCATCCCCACTTACCAGATACCAAAACTGGAGCTCCAGTGGGTTAAGTGAGTTGTCCAGGGCCCACATGACTGGTAAGTGTTAGATTCAGGATCTCAACTCAAGACACAACTGAGTCCAGCCTCTTCTTAATACCCTTAGTTGTCAAGTGCTTTCTAGAGAAGGGGACAAAGTTGGGTTAGAGAACCACAGTGACAGCTTGAGCTTACAGACTGGCCATGTTGGCCGTAATTGGAAAAAGTATTTGATGTGTTAAGTAATTAGATATATTTTCCCCGCCTTAGGTAGTATAAGGTTGGGATTTAATTGCCTGATAAACCAAGCTGGAGGGTATTTGCTCCCGAGTAGAATATAAGCTGGAGAGAAGGAATTATTTCCTTTTGGGGGGCCTTTGTGTCCATAACACCTAGACTAATACTGGGCACATAACAGGGACACAATAAATGCTTTTGATTGATTGAGAGGTCCTTAGGGAAACACATTTCACTAGTTCCTGAGCAAAGAAAGATGGTCTCTGGTCACTTCAGCAAGACAGCCTCACTTTGGTGAGCTTTGCGTTGTTTTTCATATTATTCCTTTGTTGCAATAGACCCTGATGCTTTCTGATGTAGTAGCACCTTCCTTCCTTATGGTCATCCAATGGGACTGCATTAACTCAGGGACTGATGAAGTCTTTCACCATGTCTGAAGTGACCCATAAATAGGGCCAAATTCATTACAACAGACACAAATTAAGGAGTCCCAAGCAAACCACTTTCAATATGGGAAAATGTCAGAAAAGTACAGCAGAAGACCTGGGGGGGGGGGGGACATGATGAACATGTTAAATGTGAATCAGCAATGTATTGATAGTGCTGACCTGACCGGGGGTGCATTGACATGCACCTGGCTTGCTTGGAAGGGCTAGAAAGTCGCTTTCTTACTAGCTTCTACACTGGTTGGAGTATTAGTGCTTGTGTGGCATGGTGTCTTTGGTTCTTCTTGTTTTAAGAAATGTGAATAGGAAACTAAAATAAATTAAGTTCTTTATTAAAGGGATTGGCAGTGGAAACAAGGACAAACATTTAAAGGGCTATGGTATATTTATTCCATAGTTTAGAAGGCAGAGGGAAGATTTAATGATTGCCTTCAGATACTGAGTTGATACCAAGAGAAAGCTGAAGAAAAATTCTCCTCCTCTACATATAAATGACAGAACAAAAGAAAAGGAAGGGGTTGGCAATGTGGTGAATATCCGAGTGCAGGCAGTAGAAACTGTGGAAATCAAAGAACTTTGGAGTCATAATAAGGGACTTCTAAAAGCATCTATTTCAATGTATGTCCAAATCATAAATCCCATCTGCCACATTCCTGCTAAATTACAAATCAGGTAGGAGGTAGCATACTGTCGTTCAGTGGGATTTATAATCTAAAGGATGAACTACATGACAGTATGTGTGTGTGTGTGTGTATATATTATATATAAAATTAAAAATTGGAGCATGCTATTAAGGAAAGATGAGAAATCACCCTGGGAGGTCTTTAAGAGCCGGATAAGCAACCACCTGGCTGGGGTGGCTCTGGATTGGGTATGTTCTTGCCTGAAGGCAGATCCCCAACCCCTTGAGGTTTCTTCCAGCTCTAGGATTATAAAATTCCATTGGGTTCTTGCCCTTAAAAGAATTAACTCTGGTCCACAGAGGCCGAATAGAGTGCTCCTCTCCCCACTCCACCAGCGTCAGTCTTTGCTCCTGTCTCCAGTGTGGCCCGTGTTTTGATAGTGCTGTTCTTAGCCAAACTACAGTATACTGAACTGGTGGACTGATCCAGTATTTCAGGTCACCTGACTCTGTGCCATACTGTGTGTGTGTGTGTGTGTGTGTGTGTGTGTGTGTCCCTCTGGCCAGGCAAGGACATTCTTAGACATGTTATTGTTTGAGAAACGTATTTTTAATGGACTAGTCAGTCCGTTTAAACAGACTAGTCAGTCTGTTAGAATTCAGCAATTTCAAGGTCTTTTAAGGTTGGGAAAAAAGTAGAGATGAGAATCATCTGTAATTTAGTTCCCCTTCTTATAACACACTTTTCCTCTTCACCACCCCCTCCCATTCCTCTATCTCAGTCTAATTACCATCTTAAGCATTGCCTATCGGTCTCCTTTAGATACAATTCGCCAAGCCAAGAAACTATGGCCCAGCTGGAATATACAGTATCCTTTGCCAGTGTAGATGAGGGCTTGATTACACTTCACAACTGTAATTCAAGCCTGCTAATCCTCCTCTGGGTTAGAGAAAGAGGCCTGCTCTATTAGATAAGCTGATTACAGTCTGGTGTGTGCTTCATGCCTAGTAAGACTTGTTTATTTGTGGAATTACCAGCCAGTTGGGGTTAGCACTTCCCTATATTGACTAAACTTACTGAGAAATCGGCAGGGTTAGACTTGACCCAACATCTTGAGGGATTGGGGGGGGGGGGTGGAAACAAGGGAGCAGACTGGGTGGTGTAGGAAAATAGAGTCTTGACTACAGCTGCTGCCCTCCCACCTACCCCCACCCCCAGGAATGTGGCTAAATATTTATTTTTCCTTCTTGCAAAGGAAATAACCTGATAAAAGAGTTGTAATTTCTGACAGTTGAGGTCTGAGGAAGCCTGCTAGTAGTAGGTTCATGGAGTCAAAGAACATCGTCGGGAGGGTTTCCCTGTTATAATTGTCTGCTAAGAGTTTCAGTGCTGGTATGTTGTCTTGAGGTGCAAATTAGAAAGAGATTTGCTGGGACCAAGTTAAGTGTGCAGTAAGATCAGTAGCTGGATGCTGTTTCTGTCCACAGACAACGAAAGATCCAGGCACGGGGCAAGGGTGCCCACAGAGACCATTTTAATGCTTTCTCATTTTCAGAGATGTCTCATTTCAAAGCCACAAAGGCCTTGAAACCACCATCGCCTCTCCCACCCAGCTGATCTCTGGTCAGGTTTGTAGCTTGTGGCTTTGTTGGAGTCTGCAAACCTTTATTTCTCATTGAGGAAGGAAGTGTATTTATTACTATTGCCTGGGAATGTCAACTGACATGATTTCCACCTCCTGCCCATGAGGGATTTCCACCAATTTCTCAGGGACAAATCTTTGATTGGTGATGGAGAATTTGGCTTGTTCCCAAGGGGAGAGAAGAACTTATTAAATTCATCTCAGACATCTATTAATCACCTACTAAGTGCAAGATGCTGAATGGAAGGTTCTAGGGATGTAAATGAAGATTAAAAAAAAAGATAATCTCTGCCTTCATGGGGTTTACAGTTCAATAGGCTTAGTGCATAGCTGTTTGAGCCTAGAGGATTAAATGAATGCTTGGATACTTGTAGCCCAGTCTTGGAACACCCAGTTTTGACAGCCTAAGTGTCTGAACACGTATTTGAACCTGTTCATGTTTCAGTATGTACAGGCCTTTGATGGGTTGGAAGAGTGAGAGACAGCCTGCATATGTTTCATTGTGATATTTCAGACTGGTGGCATGTTTTGGGTTCCTAAAACTTCTGTACATCAGGCAGTGCCCCTCCCTAAAAAGAGAAAACTCAAGGTCAAGAAAGATAGCTGTGCCTGCTCATGTTTTTACTCCTGAAATAGTTGATCCTAAATACATCACATTTGTAAGACTCTTCATCCATAGGGATCTTGAGAGGTTAGCCTAGGACTCTTTTCCCCTCCGTTTTCCTCTCCTACTTTCCCTTTATTTATGTGTATTCTAGCTACTCATTTTCCTTTTCCAGCCCTCTTTTCATCTCCCTTTTATTTTTATTATCCTGAGAAAGCTCTAGTTTCCTTGGGCCAGCAAAACCACTGAAAGAAAGATTGAATCACAATGGATAATTCTCCCTCACCTGGACCTGGGTGGTAATTCTTGAAGAACTTGCCAAAGGAACCACAGGAATGGGGGCAAAGAAGTAGACTATAGCTTTGAAAAATGATGAGGAAGGGACCCCTCCAACATCACTGGCAAGGCATTTTTAAATGATGTAAAGGTAAACTTATCGTTTACCATGATGCTGGTGAGTGTCTCTTTTAAGAAGATATGCACTTGTCATGATACTGTCTGTGAATGCCAACATTTAATTGTCATGCATGAAACTTTGTGTTAGCATTTTTGAATCTAGTTAATGCATTGTTTATGTGCATGCCTTTACACATATTCTACCCCTTAAAGGATGGAAATAAAATCTGGCCATACTTGGCTCTTAGGCTTATAGGATGAGTATCTAAAGGACTGTTGTTTACAGTAAAACATACCTTTCCCCCCCTTGTTACAGCAAGCACCCTAGCATACCCAGGATGCTAGAATGGCTGCTAGTACAGGTTCTTTGATCTGCTTTACTAAAGGAAAGCAACTCTAAAGGGGTCGCCAATCTGTAATTGAACATACACACACATCATTCACTTAGTTCAGGGGAAAATGTCAGCTTCCTGAACTTCAGAAAATACAAGCAGACAAAAATACAGACAGAGAAAATAAAACAATTCAACAGACCAACAAACAGGGCTTCTAGCTGTCTGACCATTACGTTACATACCTAGTTACCAGAGAGAGAAGCATCAACATCTGGGTTTTCAAAGCTGGGGGGTTCAAAGGCTACCCAGATTCTCATCTGGCCAAATCACACAACTCTTCCCATAAGTGAGCCCCAAAGCAAAACCTAACTTCACAGTACATATGCCCTTCTTCAGGGTCAGAGGACATCACAACCTTTGTGACCCACTGCCTAATTAAAAAGTAACAAAAGGTGTGGACATTCCTGATAAACAAGCCTCCCCGCAATCCAGCCCTTCCTGTTGGGTTCCACTTGAGGCCCAGTAAGGGACAGGGAAGGTTTTCAAATTCCCTAGGCCTATTAAGGGTCAGGGAAGATCTTCAGATTCCTTTACCATTACACCCCTTTTTGGAGGGTCTGAGGCCCTGAAAGGGTTAAGGGAAGGAGAGGTGAGCCAGAAAACAGTAAATGTAGCACTTTAAAAAAAAAACTGACCAATGAATTAAATTCTTTGACCATCCTATGATGGAAAGTGAGGGTGGACATCAAGGGATTATGGTTATGTTTGGGGGATCTCAGGGCCCCAACAACGTCAAGACTGTGCTTGGAATAATTTGGGGACAGGTAGAACTGTGGAACCAAAAGAATAAGAAGATGCCAATTTTTATTCAATCCATGATTATAGTTATCTGTCATCTCCCTGTCCCTTTCGACACACGTCCTGCTGATTTCTCACTTGTTGCTCCCATCTTGGTCTTTGAGGCCTTTATTCTGCTTGTGTTTTTTTTAAACAAGAACATGGAACATTCTCTTCCCCATCAAACTCATCTCCCTCCTGTAATGCTGTTTCTCTTCATTATCTTTACAGCACCGACAACGTGCCTGGTGGTTTTCATTAACATTCACAAGATCCATGGTCCTGTTATAACTAATAACTTATTGGAAAAGCCTTTGGCAAATGTGAAGAAGAAAAAACAAATGAGGGGGAGATGGGGAGTCCTTGAATTAATGAAGGTTGATTTCTTAGAGAAAGGAAATAAACTGCCTAAATAAAATCCACATTGGATTTCAAAGACCTAGACATTAGTGAGTTTGTCCCGTAAAGTGGCCAGGGTTACACTACCTACTTGTGATAGTTTCTGAGCATGAGTGGGGTATTAGGATGATTCCCCAAGTGTCTCTCTCCTTGGAAACACTCAGCAATGTTACCTAAGTGTGCCAATAGAAGGAAGAACCCCCAATTTAAAAACTTCCTTTCCCATCTAAGAAGATCCAAATATGGCTCTTCCCTATCCTTGTATAAGGCCAAGCATTTTAAGAGGAAATAGAGAAGTGGGTACAGTTCAGGGTGATGGAAATTGACGATCCAGGCAATGGAATTTGAAAGTGTTATTTAAGTTGTGATAACTCCTCCATAAACCTTGGATTCTACCTTCGTCTTGATTTTCCTGTCTTGCAGCATTCAGATGAATTCGGTTCAACAGATACCAAGCATAGTGTATGTAATAGCACATTGCCATAAGCATTAAGCAAAACACACAAAGATGAATGGATGATATGGTCCTTGGTTTCACAGACCTTATACATTCCTAGTAAGGGAGCCAGGGGCAGTTAGGTGGTACAGTGAAGAGAGTGCCAGTTAAAGCAAAAGCAAAGTAATTTTAGTTTCACTACCAATATCTTCTAACTAAAAGGTATTCTCAGGGTTTCCCTTCACCAGAAGAATGGCCTTACACAAATTTCATGCCATTTTCTTATATTGTAGAAGTAAATTTGTTGGAGGATTGTATCAGATTAAGATGGGCTATGTTTTACTTCAAATAGTCTGGGTATTCTGTTTGAAGGCTGGTAGTCTTATAAGCTTTGGCTTTTACAGGAGAGCAAAAAAAAATGAGATTAATCAAAACAGCAGCAAGTATATTCAATATTGCCCCTAGCTACTAGACCCTGAGCTTTAGTCTCTTTCAGAAAAAAGTGGGTGAGATATTACATTGGAGCAAGTAAAAATTTTAATTAACTGTCTAGTGTAATGGTCTAAGTACTTCTATAGATTGTTGAAAATGAACACTTGTCAAAAATAGTGGTATTAGTGGGAATTTTTCAGGCTGGTAACACTTTTTGCAGGCCAAGAAATTGAAAAAAAAAAAACCTGATCTGTAAAACTGCCACTAAACATAAGTGAAAATGACCAGTCTGTTGCAAATAAAGGCAGGCCGAGTGCAGATGGCACATGGGCAGCATCAACAGGGAAAAGTAAATTGGGCTTTTAGCATTGTTATATCTGTCACCAAGACTCAGCACGACCTCATGGAAAGGACACTAGAATTCCAGACAGGGCACTTCTTTTTCTTCTTTCTGCGATGGCGGTTTACTCAATCTTTGCCACAGTTTTCCCCAGTGGTCAGAGATGATGACAATATTAGCCAATTATGTCCAACACACAAAATAATTCTTTGAAAAATAAATCTGGGGTGTATGTTAATTTTATTTTTATTCATTGTCACTATTACTTGACATAATGAGAGGTTGGATCTATGAAATGCCCAAAATGAATGATTTGGGGCTTATTGGACAGCTTATCTGTATCTCCAGCATTCAGTCTTTTTGTTTAAAATCAATTCATGCATTAGATGATTCACAGAATATGAAAAGTTAAGGACCTTAAAGATGGCATAGCCAATTTCATTGTTTAACAGCCCAGCAAAAGAGGGTCTTGTCCAAAGTCATACAGTTTCTGGGAATTCCTGCCTGCCTGACTGCTAGACAGAATTCAAATTTAAACCTATATCCACTGACTCTTCCACTGCACCACCCAGATTTTCTGGCCACAGAATGTCAGGAATTCCTTAGGTTACTGGCGATCGATGAGTCCTTTACGCCAGATTTTTGAACATGCCTGTCATTCATTCCACCCTCCACTCTGCTAAGCTCTAGGGATACCAAGGAAGACGAAAGATAGCCCTCGAGGAACTTACAGTCTAACAAGAGAGACAAGAAGCAAGCACAAATGAACAGACAAGCTATATGCAGGATAAATAGGAAATAATCAGCAGAGGAAAAACACAAGAAATAGGAGGGATGGAGATGTACCGAGTGTAAGACGTAAGGCTACAGCTGTTTTGACCAGCAATGATGCAGGGCACCCACCATCCCAGCCACACTGTGTAAGCATGTGGTGCGCTTCCTGACGTGGGAAAAGATCAAAGCTTTGAAAGAGAGCCTGACAGTCGCCACTGAAAATAGGATCATTTCTGGGCCATCAAAAGTATCAGGACAGAAATTATGGAGAGATATTAATTCATAGAGCAGAAGAGAAAATATCTCTTTAGATAAACCTGATTAAAGAATACAGTGTGAGGTCTAACATCAGGGGAGCATAGATATTCTCTCGCTCACTCTTTCTCTTTGCTTTCTCCCTCTTTTTCTTTTTTTCTCTCTCTTTTCCCTCTCCTTTATCCCTCTCTCCCTCTTTCTTTTTTTCTTTATCTCTCTCCTATCTCCCTATTTCTCTTTCTTTTTTCTTTCTCTATCTCTTTCTCCCTCTCTCTCCTTTCTCTTCCCCTCTCTTTCCTTTCTCTCTGTCCCTGTCTCTCTGTCTGTCTCTCTGTCTGTCTCTGTCTGTCTGTCTGTCTGTCTGTCTCTCTCTCTCTCTCTCTCTCTCTCTCTCTCTCTCTCTCTCACACACACACACACACACACACACACACAATGAGACCATGCCTTCATCCACCAACTCTTGTTCTAATTTTCCACCTCGTGGCATTACATAGGTACCACCTATCTCAGTACATTTCTAGGAATCCCGAGACCCTTATCCTCAGAGAACTTTTGAAGAGGTCCAGTGCCCTGTGCAAGAAAGAGGCTACAGCTGAGAGAGCCCCTCTCTCCTCCTCCAGGATTTCACCAGTATGTCTTAAGCACAGTGGAGGCAACAACGACCAAAAAAAAAAGCCCATCTGAAAATCAGAGCCTAATCGCTCCCATCTGCTCGAGTGCTGCTTCCCTTTGCTTCTTGCCAGGATGTTTGCCACAGACGCTAAGTAGCACATTATTTTCGATAAGTTGCAATCATTTACTTGAAATCTACTTCTCCTTTAAAATGTCCCCCTGGAAACTCAAATCGGCAGTTGAGAAGCTCTGCTCAGGATAGAATTTGAATTCTTGTACTAAAGATCATGAAACGTTAAACCTCCTTGAGTGCCAGGTGTTTATTTGCTCAAGATTCCAGACACTTTGACTCATTTGGGGTTTGTGTGGGGGTACAGGGAGTAGAGAAGTGGGGGACAATCAAGTTGATTAAAGTAACCTATTAGGCTTCATTTCTTGACAGTAGGGACAAGAGTTGGGGGTGTGGGGAGGCCACAGTCAAGTGCTTGCCATAGTGGTCTGGAAGGCAAGTTTTCACATCTTTCCCCCCTTATATTAAGCCAAAAACCTTGCCTTGTTCTGTTTGTGAAGATATTTCTGCCTATTCAGAGCTCTATTAGAGATGTTTCTCTCAATGTGGAGCTGATATTTTCCACAACTTAGTTGTATTGGCCTTTCTACTGAAGGGTTTTTTTTTTTTATCATTCTGTACATCTTTCTCAGACTCGACATCAGGATGATTCTCCCTAATTGGTAGTCTGTAATTTCTCTGGACTGTTGGTGCTTTTCTGTAATAGGCTTGATGCTATTGGATGCCTGCTCTGAAGGTTCTGAAAATCAAGCTTCTTCCTTTTTTCTCACTGTTCTTTAGATGCAGAAGACACTGAGTCCCTGCCCATTGGGGAATGTGCCTTGCATTGGTTCTTCAAGTTGTGCTGTGGCAGAACTGGTGTCCATTTTAAAGGTGTCTGAGGCAAGAGAATTAAGTGTTCTATATGGCCTGAAGTGGAACCATGTAAATTCCAGACAGGTGGCTCAGCAGTGTCCTGCCACTGGTGACTTCCTGCCTTTACGCTCTTTCCCCAAGCCCCAGTGCCAAATAGGGGTGCTACCTCCACCCCTTAGGAAGTCAGCCTTTTCCCTGTACTTCTGTAGTAATTTCAGTCTCCCTTCCCTGCCCTCCTTTAGAATACTGGCTCCAACAGCAGTAGATAGGGTGTAAAACTGTCTTCATGTTGCAATTAGAGGAAGTAACAGGATACAAATGATACTCAGGTGGGGAGGTTAAAGGTACACATTCTCATTCATTAATTTGCCTTGACTCAACTTATTTATTCCATTCATCAGGATCTTTCCTTCCAGGTTCATCACTTCCAGGAAAACATCTCAAAACTCTCTCTCTCTCTCTCTCTCTCTCTCTCTCTCTGTCTCTCTCCCTCCCTCCCTCCCTCTCTCTTCTCTTTTCTCTCTTTCTCTGCCACTCTCCTCTCGCTCTCTCTCTGTCTCTCTCTCTCCTTCCTCCTCCCTTTCTTACTCTATAAAATATGGCAGCTGGACTCTGACCTGTGAAGTCCTGTTTATGGCCTTTAAGGTCTCGTTCACCTTTACTACCTCTGTGAACCTATAATCCAACAACTGGAAAGGGGGGGGGGTTAGAGTTATATTCTAGGGGAGGGGGCTAAAGTGCTAAACTGAGGAAATTGTACCTGAGATGAGCCTACTGAAAGGTTTTGAACAAGTGAGTGGTTGTGGCTGGATCTGCACATGAAGAGGGTTATTTGGGGAAATGCATAAAGGATGGAATGGAGAGGACAGAGATTGGAAGCAGAGAGATCAGTCAGGAGGCTACATTAAGCCCCAGTCCAGAGCTTGAGCTAGAGTGGTGGCTGCCTGAGTGGAGTGAATGGGGGGAGAAGGCTCCAGGTAAGATTTTGAAGAAATTGAGAGAGTGGAAACAGTGGGAACTTTGCTGTTTATTGGATATGGCCAGAAGAAGGGAGAAGGGAGCATTCATGTTTTGAGAGAAGAAATAGTTGGTGAACTGGACTCCAGCATCCCAGAAAGATTACCAGTTTCAGTCTCAAAAGGATAAAATTGTTTGGAAAACAAGAGGGAATCCAGGCTGGTGTTTTTGTGTTTGTGAGTATGGGGAGAGGGAGAGGAACTGATTCTGTGGATTCATTAGTTTCAGGCAGGGGTTGCTGACCTAGGGTCTGTGAATTTCAAAAATCAAAACGAAAAGTGTAATTCAACACAGGGTGTTCCAAAAATCTCAGTGGACTTTTAAGTGCACTGAGACTTTTGGAATACCCTGTAAAATTGGTTCCTTTTGTATTCCTGTGGAACTTATTTAATGCACTTAAAAGCATTATTCTTAGGAAAAGAGAATCTCTATGGGGGTATATGATGCAGAAAAGTTTAAGACACCTGGGTGAGGAAACATCCTTAGCAGCATATGTATTCTCTGCTTCCTCTGATCTTAGAGAGTTGCTTAGAACATTGCAACATTAAATGACTCATATGAAGTCTTCCTGGCTTTAAGGTTGTCTCGCTTTCCATTGCAACACACTGCCTGTACCATCAAAGTGCTGTTTAGTTGCTTTTTGGTCGTGTCCCCCTTTGGGGGCTTTCTTAGCAAAGATACTGGAGTGGTTTGTCATTTCCCTCTCCAGCTCATTTGACAAATGAGGAAACTAAGGCAAACAGGATTAAGTGACTTGCCCAGGGTCATACCTCTAGGAAATTTCTGAGGCCAGATTTGAATTCCAGTCTTTCTGACTCTAGTCCCTGCACTCTATCCACTGTGCCACCTAGCTGCCCCCACTGTGAACGTAGGGACTCTTTGTTAAAAGCAGGTAATACAGTGTTTGTAGCCATAAAAGCGTTGGCAATCAAGCCAGCAAAAAAAAAAAAACCCACAGTGATCATAGGTTAGGAATAAAACCAAAGAAAACACCAATAACTATCAGAAGTTAGAAGTAAGACAGTCACTTCAATGCTAATAATAGCAATGGCGTGCAGGCAGTAAGAACAGTGTTGGCTACAGTACATGGAGGTCCATTATATAAACTCATCAAAATCCCAGTGTTTTTGTCTTTTGTTGCAGTCTTTCCAGCCATTAACAAAGGGCTATGCCCAGAATAGACCTTATATTGACTGTTGGGAAAACCCAAAGGGATGTCTGAAACAGGTGGAGAAAATCCCCAGGGTCTCCCCAGGTAGCTGTAGAGTCTGACACCTCAGAATCACCTTCGCCTCAGTATCACCCTTGAACATAAAGAGAGACCCTTTCCTACTTTTGACTTCTTCTCTTTTTATAGAGATTTGAAAGCAATCATTAAAAATCACTCCCAGGCTGGCTTGTCTGACATGAGGTGAGATTTCAGCAGAGTTAAGTAGTTCCCAGAAGGGCTTTTCAGATTTCCAGAAGGACTCTGGCCCTTATGTGCAATCACTGATGGGCAGGGAGAACTGTGAATCTTCCCAGCTCAGCAGGACCGGAGTGGGGGTTGCTACAAGCTGTGTACATGGTCTGAATGAGAGAGATTTCAGATTTTAGAGGCAGCATTCTCCTATATGATTAAGAACAAGAGGGAAATAGTAACAGCAAGGGGCTATGAGGAGACAGGAAGAGAGAAGGGGAGGGGAGAGAAGAGAAACTTTGTGATTTATTTCTGGGGACATTAAAAAAATTAGAATCTGTTGATGATATATGTATAGGTTTTCTCTTTCATTATTCTGGGAGTTAGTGAACAAGCCTTTTAAAACTAGTTCTAACCAGCAAAATCTTGAATATTCAGGAATATGATTTTCTCCTCTCCCTACCTTCACTGTGGTTCTTCCTGCATACCACTGCTCAGATAAATTATTTTTAAATCCAAAACTTTCAGCATGTCATTTGGAAAACACAGATGTGATTTCCAAGGTCTAAAATTCACTTTCCCCATAGATCCTTTCCCAAGCAAACACATTTCTACACAGTGATTTTCTTTTGAAGCAGGGATCTGAGATCTGTATCCTAATATAAAGCCACATTTGACATGGACACTTAGTAAGTCCTTGTTGATTGATGGAGCCGTAGTCTCATGAAGGAATGATCATTCCTCTGTGATTGCTTCATGTCTTGATTTGGAGAAAGCAGAATGAAGCCTAACACACGGTAATCAAGAAAGTCGTGGGACTTCCCCCTTTCTTCCCTGAATATATGTGAGAGGAAGCAGCCAACCTTGAGGGCCCCAACCCAGACATTTTGAGGTGAATGAGCAAGAAAATGCAGGCCTGAACTAGTGAGGACCAGAGTCCCCTGTTCTGCCTAGCACATGGGCATTTATCCAGAGAGGAATCAGCCAGTTGCCTAGCGCATTAGCATTCTCTATGCCAGCTGGCCAAGGGATGTGCAGTGTGCCAAGCAGGGAAACGTGTGAATGGGATCCACGCCCATGCATCCCTTGAGACAGTCAAGGAGGAAAAGTGGGAAATGTAAGTGGGTCATTATATCTAGACAGCATCATGACCAGATCAGAAGAATCAGAATGAGACCTGTTTTAAAAGAAATAGTAATAGCATATCCCTTAGGTTATTCACATAAAAATATCAGTGTGGAATTTCAAAACTTTGCTTTTGGTTGACTAAAGTCCCCAAACATGTAGGGAAGATAGACTTTGAGCTATCTGATTTGACAGAAATGGAAAAGAGATGATTGGAAAGGGGGTAAATATTTCTCACCATTGAGAAAGAGAAGGTCAGAGAATAAAATGTTACTGAAAACACCTGGATGGGTTACTTTGACTATAAATGTCTATGAAACTATGGTTCAGGGCATGTGAAGTGTTAGATGTTGCTATTAACCTGAGCACTTTGGTTCTAAAGATTCAAATCATCTCAGCTCCAGAGTGGAGAAATTTCTTATTTGGGAGTAGAAGTAACAATGCAAGCCATAAAAGAAAACCCGTGAGACAAGGGCAGGGGAAGTCAAAGCACTCATCTTTGTGAGAAAGAATTCCAGGTACTTTCCATATCGTTTCATTGGGGGGGGGGGGGGGGGGGAGGCAGCTCATCCCAGGACTTTTTCTCTCCTCACTTCTGAATTCATGGACTCGACTACTTCCTTCCATTATCATCCATTTATGTAGCTGTTTACATGTTGCACCTTTCAAAAGCATACACTCCCTCAGGAAACGGCCTGTTTTTTAGTTTTTCTTTCTTGCCCCAGCACCTAGAACACTGCTTTGTATGTGGTAGGAGGATAGCAGTTGGTCCCATGATTTCATTGATATGGGGAACTCAGAGCTGAGGAAACTTTCTCTCCCATAGTAGTTTCTTAATAACTTACAGTCTCGGGGAGGCCAGGTAGCACAGCGAGTAAGAGCACCGGCTCCAGTGTTGAGAAGACCTGGAGATCGAATCCCGGGCTCAGACACTTAGCACCCACTCAGAAACACCTGGCCCTGTAACCTTGAGCAAGTTACTTAACCCCAATTGCTTAGGGGCGGACAGGTGACTCAGCGAGTAAGAGCACCGGCTCCAGTGTTGGGATGACCTGGATCAAATCCGGGCTCAGATACTCAGTACCACACCCAGAAATAACTGGCCATGTAACCTTGAGCAAGTTACTTAACCCTGATTGCTTTAAAAAAAATAATAATTTACAGTCTTTAAGGATTAAGGAACATTTCATAGAGAAAGATATTAGCCTCAGTGTTAAAGGTTAAGTATGATTTTGTTAGGTGGAGGTAGGGTGGGGAAGTCATTCTAGATACCTAGATACCTAGGGAAAGAGATGAATAAAGATCCAGACGTAGAAGGGTTCAAGGCACATTCAGAGAAAGTACATCATGGTCTAACTAGGAAAGTAGTGGTAGATAAGACTGGAAAGATAGGTTGGAACCAGATAGATAGTAGGAGATCTTGGATGCTGAGCTAACGAATTTAGAATTTTATTATAAAGCAATATGTGGCTGTTGAAGGATTTTGAGCAGTGGAGCAAAGGGATCAAAATGGTCTTTTAAGAAGACAGATCCAGTGACACTGTTCAGGAAAGATGAGAGGAGAGACTAGAGGCGAAAGAACCAGTTGGTAGAAATTTTATATTGTCAAGACAAAAGGTAATGAGGAACCTGAAATAAAGTTGTAGCTCTGGGAATGGGAAAGAAGGGACATACATATGGTAGAAACACTGTGAAGGGAAAATTCACAGAATTTGACAGCTGATTGGATGTCAGGGCAAGAGAGGGCAAGAAGTCAAAGACGATTGAGGTTTCATACCTGAAGGACTTGGAGAGCATCTGCTTCCTAATTCCAGTAGTGCTTTTTCTGATCACCAGGAATTTGATTAGTGTCTGGTGAAATGCTGGACATAAGGTGCAGAGAGAGGGTGAATGCTGGTAAATTTGGAAAAATGGAGTCATGAGCTAGTACTGCCCCTCCTGAAAGAGATATCTGGTTACACACATTCCTGGGAAACTAGAGGGTTCCTCTCATTCAGTAATTTCTACATATGCCAAACTTTATCTGGAGAAGGAATTTGGGGAAGATTGGAAGAGAAGAGAATGGGAGGAGAAGGAAGGAAGGAAAAGAGAGACAGAGACAGACTTTCCAGGTCTCAGTGTATCGTATCATCAGAGTCATTTTAGTCCCCAAAGACATCTTGCCTGCATCCGGAGGCATACGAAGGCAGAGTTAGGGCAGAGAACATTTCATCATTTAGAGCCCATAATGCTTACCAACATCCCAAGCTTTTGTTTCTTAAACATCAAAGAGATCCAGAGAACATTAGTGCATGCACCTATCCATCTTCCCAGGGTACTCAGAAATGCAACATTAGGGATGGGAGTGTGGGGGCCACAACCTACCCCACTTTGCCATATAGGTGATCTCATTAGGAATAAAAGCTACACTTCTTTGAAGACTTGTCTTACCTTTAGAAGTCCAGGGGTGAGGAACAGGCATTTAAAACAGTGCATATAAGGAGACTTCCAGTCCCCCCCCCAACACACACACACACACACACACACACACACACACACACACACACACACACACACTAGCATCTCTTGCACACCCTTAGCATAGGTGGTCCTTTGTGAAGAAAGAGTTCCCTCTAGTGGAGATCAGCTGGACATGTTTCAGTTTCTTTAGAGCAGGCAAGGACAAAACCCACACCAAACCTTCTCACTGGAAGTCTGAATGTGCCTTTGGGTCAGGTTTGTTTTTCTCCTTCTGTTAAAAAAGCAGCAGCTCTTCAGTCGCAAGACCTGACTGTCATTGCCATGACATTCCCATTCTCTTACAAGTCCTACAGAAGAATTAAATCCAGAGCTGGCATTGGGATCCGGCTGTTGCAATAAACAGCTGCTTTCCAAAGGGCCAGCAACAGTTTTGGGTTCAATTGAACACTTGTCTTGACAAAGGCTCTCCTATGAGGGGATGCTGTCGTACCCCAGGATGGTCTTAAGGACAGTGGGCTTCTCCTCCAGGACCATCACTCAGCTGAGTAAATGCTTTCATGGGTTGTTCTATACCAATACTGAAATGGAAATGTAGGGGACTGTGCAGCAGGAAGCCCATACATAGGTACTGCACAGACGACTTGTTCCTTTAACAACCTTGTTTCAGGCCAAGCTGTTGCACCAGGGGATGCAGTCAGGGGGAGGCAATGGGGGGAGGTGCCTGCGGGGCTCATCAGGGGCTCAGGGTCCTGATCATATGTGATGGTTTCTGGATTAGGTAACTGCTCCACTGGTTGAAATTGGATCTTGGAGGATGAATGTTAACATCTCTGGTGTCCTGGCAGAAGGTTCATTTGAGTCTTGCATGGTGCTGTAGAGATAAAAAGGAGCTTTTAAATAATCATTTTGTCTCCTCCTCGCCAGAGTGCAAGCTTCCAGCAATAAATAGGAGATATCAGATCTGCTTAGACACATCACCCTTTTCATTTATTTATTTAATGTGGGGAGGATTTTTTTAACTGACTAGCTGAACTGATTCAAGCGTCAAGGAAGCCCAGTATCCACTTTTCTCTTGGTATATTTTGTTTCATTCTCTAGGTGCTTGCCTGCCTATAATACCATTTATGCAGACACTGACCTCTACTCTAGACACATCAGAACCAAGTGAATCTTTCCAAAAATTAAAAAAAAATCTCCTCTTGGTTAGATTGTCCTTAACATTTAAAAATCTGGTATTTCTGTATTCTTTCCTTGCTTTTCTTTTCATGAAAATTTGTTTTATTTGGTAGATACAGAAGCTGTTTGGATTCATCTGTTTTACTTTTCCCTCTCTTTCTGTTCTTTTCCTCTCCTTGTGTCCCATTTCGATCTCTGTATTTTGTAATCTTTTCATTTTGGATTTTGAGTACAATGCAGAAAAGTTATGTTACACTATATTAAGATCCTAGCATGCCAAGTTCTTGTTGGTCAAATTATAAAAGAAATATAACCCAGTGAGCCCAAGTTTCTTCTCTACAGCATTCACTTGCGTGATCCCTAAAATGACGATTTCAAAGCTATTTGATATTTTGTCCAACTCACACAGGCTTGCTTTTCCCAAACAAATATATAGTTTCAGTCCTGAACAATGAAATTGAGTCTGTACAGAGTAGACCTTTAAAAGCTATGGCAGCCCAGAGAATTTTGTGGAAATATAACGTTGCTGTGAAGGCATCATTACATCCTTATTTCTGTGTTTATTTTGTGATACTCACACCTGAATTTAAGGGAATACTTGATATGATCTTGGAAACCTTATTAATGCTATTTGCTGTTCAGCAGAGATTTTTTTCATCGTTAAAGCAATTAACATTTACTAAGTAAAAAGAAATACCCATAAGCCATGTAAACAAAGTCCCCCTCTTTGAACAAATCATTAGCATAGAGTGACAAGGGATTGCTGGGCTCTGATTCCAAGTGTTTGGGCTGGATTCAGCGTTTTTTCTCCCCTTAGTTCTAAAGCAAATGGTGAATGATATTCAGTTTTTTTAATAAAAATATTTATTAACCATTATTTCTCCATAGGACTTCATAAATTTCAATGAATAAATGTAGTGAAATAGAATATAAATGCCAAATATTGTTCAAAAGTACCATTTTCAGTCTTAGACAAATGAATACATTGTTTAATCTGTTTTCTTAGTCTCTGAAACAATGCAAATTGTAAACCATTCATGGTAGCCCTATCCTTTGTGACTGTTAATATAGTCTTTCCATAAAATTCCCCATAAGGGGCTCCACCCAACAGGAAAGACAAAAAACCCTTTCTTACATCCTTTGGACATTGTGTGGAAACCAGTGGAACATGAGGATTGACCACTTCTCATTTTGACTAGAGTTCCAGATTTAGAGTCACAGAAATTGAATGGGAAGCCTGCCTCTGCCAGCTACTTTTTTTTGGTCACACATACTTTCTGTGTGACCTTGGGCAAATACACAAGACCTTTCTGTCTCTCACTTTCCTCATAGATAAAATGAGATGGTTGGAGTAGATGACCCCAGAGACCCCTCCCAGTGTTAGACTTGCCGTTCCTATGGCCCTCTGTTCAGGCCTTACATTTTCTGGTGTCCTTTACTCCTCTTCTTCCTTAACTCATACACAAAAAAGTTATCTGGATTTTTTGGTGGGTTTCTTTCTATTTTTTAAACACACAAATAGAAAACAAACCCTATGGACTCTTTTTTTTTTCCAGAAATAAAGTCATTCTTTCCATTGCTGTTGAATATATGTCCAGATGAAAAAGTTGGGAGGGAGTTGGTACTGAAGTATCTATGAGGTGTGTGTGTGTGTGTGTGTGTGTGTGTGTGTGTGTGTGTGTGTGTAGGGAAGAGGTCTCTTGTGCACCTTTGAGCCCGATGTACATAGGTAGAATTGTATGTGTTCCTCATTTTCATGATTCTTTGTCAGTCGATGGTTGCTATCTGTGTCTTACGTCCTTCCCTTCCCTTCCCTTCCCTTCCCTTCCCTTCCCTTCCCTTCCCTTCCCTTCCCTTCCCTTCCCTTCGGATAAGGTCACTACTGTTCTCTTTTCCTTTAAAATAAGAGAAAGAGAAAGATTTCCCACGGTCTTCTCCAAGACCTTTCTATTATAAGCAGGAAGTTGTAGTCTCGTCCTATAAAATGATATAATACCCCGAAAAGGTCAGTTTCTCTTCCCATTGGGTTCACATCTGCTTTCCCCAGGACAGCTTTGTGGAGATGACCTTTGTAAGCTTCAGAGACATGTAGAATTTGGAAGAAACTCTCAGAGCTCAAAAGATGTATTCCATCTTCAGCTACTTCTATGGTTTTTCCAACATGACCTGGAAATAGCAGCCACCCTATCCTCTAATCTTCAGCTCATTACCTCAGAATACACTGGGTAATTGGATTCTAACCACCACCTCTTAGAAACTTAAAAGCTGGCCTATTACTCTCTCTGTCTCTGTCTCTCTCTCCTATCCAAACAAGTACATAAATGAATAACCCTCATTTTTTTTCATACTACAATTTGCTCCTATGCACCTCTTTAATAAGGTCTTGGCTATTACACAAAAGTTATGATTTAAGGCATATTGTATGCAAATTGCATATAAACTAAAGGGGAAGATGTAGATGCTGCTTTATTCATAGCAGTACTTTTATAGAAGTAAAAGAAACTAGAAAAAAAAGATTTTTTTTAAACTTGGGGAATATCTAAACAAATTGTGATATATGAACATGATGGAATTTTGTTGTGCCATGAGAAGCCATAAATATAAAGAATTTGGAGGAACATGGAAAGACTCATTAGGACCATAGAACATAAGGTCATGGATCTCCTCCCACTTCCTAGTTCCACTTCCACCCCAGAGCTCTGGATTTTATCTGAACTGTGGTATTGTGAAAAGTGGCTTACACGAGGAGATTTTACCTCCACTATCCATATGTGAGGCAGACTACATACTGTGCTGGGATTTCTCCATGCTGGTTAGGTCCTTGTGTATTATCGAAGCGACTCCATCTTGGTCATTATAGAATCATTGATGTATATTTTGTAAAATTACAAAGCAGCTTAGTTGATGTGAAATAAGTGACCTCTTTGATATAGGTGTGCCCTCCATCAGTGAAGATTGTGACCCACAGCACCTTCCCATGCTTCACAATTTGTCATCTGGCCATAGCAAAGGTTCTCTCTAGGGAAGGTTCTCCCAGTAGATTGAAGGCTTTCTGTGCCCTTTTCATATTTTAGGATAAAAAGGGACACACCCCCCCCAGGCTATCTTTTGTTATTTCTTGCTCTCACTCCCTGACTGATCCCCATGAGGCAAACATTTGGGTGGAAGTACTGTTTCTTGAAGTGAACATTCAGATTTTAGTGGAATTTACTCGGAGGGAAGATTGACAGGTGGACTCAGCCATGCTTCTCTGTTCTTTGGCCATTTTTAAAATGCTGTACTGCAGCTGGTGTAGGAATTTATTTAGCATATGTATAATGACACTAACCTTTTCCTTGAATTAGTGTTAATAAGAGCTAACTATTAATAGTAGCCACATTTACTTGGAGTGCTTTCTGGCTTGAGAAGTACTTCACACTCATTGTCTTATTTCTCATTATATGACTGTGAGGTATGTGCTACAGATCAGGAAACTGAGGCTGATAGAAATTATGTCTTCCTCAGGCTCCAGCTTCCTGACTCAAGGTCTGACAAGCTTTCTCCAGCGCTGTACCTCACCACCATGACCCTATTAATTTTTTCCCTTTTTGTTTGTCTTCTCTCACAGTGTTGAGTATCCGAGGAGCCCAGGAAGAGGAGCCGACGGACCCCCAGCTGATGCGATTGGACAACATGCTGTTGGCGGAGGGGGTGGCAGGGCCGGAGAAAGGTGGGGGATCTGCAGCAGCGGCGGCAGCAGCAGCGGCATCCGGGGGAGCTGGTTCAGACAACTCAGTCGAGCATTCTGACTACAGAGCCAAACTCTCACAAATCCGACAGATCTACCACACAGAACTGGAGAAATATGAACAGGTAACCTTAAAAACTCATATCTCTCCCTGGTGTGTTTAGAGAACGGTAAGGGGCAAAGGGCAAAAACTGAGGCCAGTTCACAGAAGACAGAGGGAGCAGGCAGTTTCCTCATTGGGGAGCTCGGAGGAATGGGGAGAAGTTGCCGAGGGCAGGTCTTGACTCCATATAAAGAAAAATGGCCTAACGATAAAAATGACTCCTTTGGTACAGTGCACATCCTTTAAAGGATAGAAAATCCTTGGTTGCTGAGGGTCTTCACACTGAGGTGGAAGATCAAAATAAAGAACATTTATTAAGTTCTTCCCACGTGCATTAGACACCATGCTAGTTGGTGTCAGAAACCAACTCCAGCTCCTGTGACTCCATAACCAGGGCCTTTTCAATGACACCACACTTCTTCTGCCATGTTGTAGAGAGTTTCTATTCAGGTACCAATCAGACCAGATGACCTGAGGACCTTTCCAACTCTGAGAATCTATGATACCCTGGCACAGGGGTGGAGGTCCCAGGTCCCATTCCCCCAGCTAGAAAACAATGCTCAGGACACCTGCTGTGCTCACTTCCCTCCCTTCCCTTTCCGAGAAAGGAGGGTCACAGTACTATCCTATCTTCTACAGATGATAGGATGAATACCGTCAGAATAGTGACTGTTCAAAATGTGTTCAATGTGATTGATTCAAGAATAGTTAATGATAGACTCCCCCAACCCTCCATCAAAATAAAGGTGTTTATTTGTTTTTAGATAGAATACACTTACACTTGGGAATGCAGGTCCCATAGTGTAGTGAAGAAACTACAATTTAATAGTGGAACCAGAGGATTTGGGAGCAAAGGTCACCTCCAACACCTCAGTGTCACCTGGGTAACATTGAACATTTGACCTCTGTGATTCTCAGTTTCCTCATCTGTGGAATAAGGAGATTGGACTAGAGAACCTTTGAGGTCTTTTCCCGATTTAAGCCTTTGATCCATGATCTTATATTTTATCTGATTTGGAAGAATGTATTTGTTTTAATTCAAGACAATTCATAATTCCTCCTGAGCCCATCTCCCCTAATATTTCAGGATTTTGTATGTGGTGAAGAAGATTCTAATTCATAGAACAATGAAAGCCTTAATGTGAAATACTCTTCCATATTGCGAATGTATTTATGTGTATGTGTAATGGTGATATGTTAGGGAAAGTACATTGGACCTGGAGTTAGAGCTAGGACTGTGTGACTATGGGTAAGTCACTTAACTTCCCCTCATCTTTTAAATGGTGGTAATCATTGAATCTCCTACCTTTCTGGATTGTTGTGAGGAAATCATATCTTAAGATGTGAAAACACAAACAATTCTTGTTGCTTATGATATCTTGCTCAGGCAAGACATATGACAGCTACTCACTGGCCTCATACCACTACGATTGATTATCACGGAAGATTTAATCTGCTCTGTTTGCAATCTGGGCCAGTTCACCCCTCCTTAGGCCACCCGGTTCCATTCCTCTACCTGTCTCCTGTACCTAGAGCTTGCCACATTGGTTCTGGTTTTAGTACAAATACATGATTGGCTTTTGCCCTACTACTGTAGCTCATAACTCCCAAATTCAAGTGGTCCATTAGCCTCAGTCTTCCCAGGAGTAGCAAGTATGGGCCTTTAACATCATCACACCTGGCCCTTTAACATCATCACACTGAGGACTAATTCATGTAGAGCCAACTTGGTATGGCATAGTATTTAGAGTCAAATGATCTGGGAACAAATCCTAGATTTGTTAAAATCCTCTCTGACCCTGGACAAGCCGTTTCCCATTTATGAGCTTTAGTTTCTGCATGTGTAAAATGAAGTCAGACTAGATGGTCTCTAAGGCCCTTTCCAACTCTGTTTCTAATCCTTTGTCCCATATGTAAAGTTGTATTATGAATCTCTTCCATGATTACTAGTAAAGCCTGAACTCTGGGTATCATCTTTATCTACTGACTAAAGAATTTTATCAAGATTCTACTGGCCTAATGAATTTATTATTGAATACAGAATACTCTAAGGAGTCTGAGCAGACCTGATGTCCTGGGAGAACATTAACTGGATGGCTTTTCAGATGCCTGTTTTGTGACACGTCCAAACACTTCAGTGGTATAGTGCAAATGGCTTGGAATTTGAATTCAAATCCTTGCTCTGATACTCACTACCTTTGTGACCGCTGACAAGTTGCAATCAGTTGAGTCTCAGTTTCAATATCTATAAAACAAAGGGATTGAACAAAATGACCTGTTAGGCCCTTAAGATATAAATCTACAATCCCATAAAATATAATATTGTCATAAGTTCCCGTATTATTTTTCTTCATTGCTTTTAATTGTCATGTTGAGATTGTTTGCCTTTAAGACAAAAGATGGTAAGAAAATGAGATAAGTAAAAGACTTTCCGCCATCCAGAATATGCCAATCTCTTTTTAGGATGAAAGACAACTTAATAGGAATTTTAAAATTTAAAATAGAAATAGACATTTTAAAATTTAAAATGGATAAAGTACTTTTATTTCTCTCTCACCTAAACCTGAAATGGATTTCCTGAAAATATCCCTCTTGCATATGTACCAAAAAAAAATCAATTGAATTTGAAGAAAGTCCTTGTAATTTTCCATTTCAAAGAGGAGAATTTTCCCCCAGGATATAAAAAGAGAGAACATAAGTACAAAGGTTTTTCACTTCTTTTTAGTAGAGCAGGTTTTCTTTTTGTCTTTGCCATAATATACAGAATGTTGACTAAAAAACATTTCCTCGGAGCCCCAAGGAAAGCTTGGGGATAAAATAAGCTACAGTTTTCTGACAACAGTGGCAGTAGTAGTCCTCAGCTAGCTGAGTGATTTTGAATGGAAGGTAGAGATACTCCTCGCGTACTCTGAATGCCTGGGAGACACTCTTTTTTCCCATCATGAATCAAAAATAGGAAAATTGGGTTTTTTGGGAGCATACTACGGATTGCCCAGCCAGAAGGAAGAAATAGATGAATTCTAGAAGCAGTTCATCAAGTTGGTGTTGAGGCATAATGTAGTAGCAATGGAGACTTCTGTGATCTCCTTTTGGACTTCTGCTAGTGTGTTGCAAAAACCAGTGATTGAACGAATCTTAACTTGCCTTGATGATGATTTAATTCTTCAAAAGGTGGAAGAAACAAATGAGACTATTATTTCCTTCTTCATTCTAATCATAAGAATGAATTGTTTACCAAGGTTGAAGTAATGGGAACCTCGAGGAAAAAGTAACTATTTCATCTTGAAATTCATGATAAATAATAAGGGGAAATTTGGATGTCATATGACGTATCCTCTGGCTTTTGGGAGCATGCATTTCCAAGAACTTGAAAGGATTTGTGTGGTCCTTTGCCCTAAACTTTGACAGAGGAAATCAGCATGGGGGGAAAGGATGCTTTATGTAACAGCAATTTGAAGACCTGGATGAAAAGCAGAAGATAGGTTAAAAACAGTTTGGGAAAAGGTTAGCAGGGGAGAGGTGGGGACAGAACCTGGACCTAGAAATTAACCCCTGGTGTCCTGGAGCTCCCACCTTCCTGTCCCTGAAGAACCAAGCCCAAGATTTTAATGCCTTTGATTACTCAAGGGCTCCAATTTGCTTCCTTTTGAGAAATATGTGATGACCAGGGCATAGCATCCTGCCCAAAACTCGCTCCCAGGACAACTCATTTCTTATTGCCCTTTCACCTTAGAAAAAAATCCCATCTCTGATCTCTGTTAGCTCACTATAGGACTAACCCCCATCCCCCAAAGCCCCCAGCCAATAACTTAAACATGATGGTGGAGAGGAGCCTAAAGAGATTAATATGGTTGTATGAGGAGTTTTCTGACCAATTTGTAAGAGACATCCTCAAGATCAAAGAAAAGACATACCTGAAAAAGTATAGTATGGATCATAAATTTTAAGCCATAAAGCAACTTATTATTTCTGCCTCAGTTTACAGATAATAATAAATGCAAACATTTATCATTTAGTACTTATTTTAGAAGTTCCAGGCACTGTGCTGACACTTTTTCAATAATTATTTGATTCTTACTACAACCCTAGGAGATAGGTGCTATTATTTTCCCCATTTTGCAGGTCAGGCAACTGAGGCAAACAGCGTTAAGTGACTTGTCCAGGGTCCTTCAGCTAGTAAGACGCTACATTTGAACTGAGGTCTTCCTGACTCCAGGCCCAATACTCCATCCATACTCTGCTGCCCCAGAAAGCCAGAGAACTGAAATGACTAGGCTACAATCACAAGAGATATTAAGTAGCAGAGATGAAATTTGAACCAAGTTCCTTTGACTGCCAAGTTAGTTCTCTCTACATTAGAAAGTTCACATTATTCAATCCAACAAATATTTATTAAATGCTTACTATTTATAAGCACATACTACAAATGGTTCTTTCTATATACAAGCTCTTAATACTTGTCCTATTTGTATTTGTTAGACACTGGGCATAGAGAGATGAGAAATGTTGTGATTTCTACCTTCAGGGAACTTACAGTGAATATAGCAATGGAGAACAAACAAAAATCACTTAATACAAGATAGAATTTAATAGTTGCAAAAGACCAGGTCAAGACGAGGTGTGGTAAGACAATCTGAAGACAGAAAGAAGACTTTTATCTGGGGGGAGCCGGAGGAACACTTGATGGAGGAGGTGACAGCTGAGCTGAGGCCTGAAAGAAGAGAAGGGTTTCCGTGGACGGAAATGAAGGAGTGCTTTTGAGGACTGGGATAGAGAGGTGCAGACAGGAGAGCGCACGCCAGGATTTTGTTGTTGTCAAGTCGTGTGTGACTCTTTGTGACTCCATTTGGGAGTTTCATGGCTAAGATACCATTTTTGGTTTGTCATTTCCTTCTCCTGTTCATTTTGCAGATGAGGAAACTGAGGCAAAAAGTGGTAAGTGATTTGCCCAGAGTCACAGCTACATAGTATCTGAAGCCAAGTTTGATGGCCAGGAAGATGAGTCTTCCTGACCAAGCCCAGTGCTCTGTCCACTGTAGCAGAATGACAATAAAAAGTGAGAAACTCAACAATGCAGGGGAGCCATACTGTTAACCATCCATTTAGGGAATGGCATGCCTCCCTGTTTCTTCATTATTTGTCAACAGTTTTTCAGAGGATCCTGTTTTCTGGTAGGAAGTACTGTCAGAGTGGAAATATGACCCTACATTTTGGCCGTGTCTGTGAAAAGACCAACCTGCCAGTTCTATGGTTGATTTTCTGCCTCCTTTCCCTCACCCCCAAAGTGGCAGGTTGATTGGATAGTGACGCTCTCTACTGGCTATTACTATTATTGTTTTGGAGGAGGGTGGGGACCAAACCTTGAATCAGCTTTTGTTTCATCCTGAGGTTTTGATGTAAAAGAGGTGTCTGAAGACTTTCTTTAGAAAGAAGGAATTGGTTTTCTTTCATTCATTACATAAGGCCTAGGTGCTAGCACCAGCTTCTGTGATCTTGCAAGGGGTAGGAGCCCCCACCAAGAAACTACATGCCATTTCTCATACACACGTACACTTATGTTTGGGTACCATGTTGTTTCCCTTCAATGGACTGTAAGCTCCTTGGGGCCAGTCTGTTCCATTTTTGTTTCCATAGCCTAACATGATGCCTGGTACATGGATACTTACTAAATGATTGTTTTTGAATTATAATAAAGGTAATCGGGGGAGAGAGGAAACTTAATCTCTTGCCATTCAAAAGGCCATACAAAATTATTTATATAATGAGTATTTTTGATATAAGATAGGTGGCACAGTAGCTGGAGCCATGGACTATGTGAGTTCAAATTCAGCCCCAGATACTTACTAGCTAGATGACCCTGGGCAAGTCACTTATGTCTGCTTTACTTTCTTCATCTTTAAAATGGGGACGCAGTTGTTGTATGTACTGATCCCCTTTGTCATTCTTAAAAATACTACATAAAATACTTCATAGTCTAACTATTGTCATTACGTAGAAAAAAAATGTATAGATTCATACACATATATATTTAATATACTATATATTTGTATAAATATAGAATATATATATACATATACATGTATTTAATATACAATATATTTGTATATATGCAGATATATACATACATATGGATGTCTTTAATATATCTGTATATATACATTTATGCATACATGTATATTTAATATATATTTGTGTATGTATCTGTATATCTATATACATATGTGTGTGTTTAATATACAATATATTTTTATATATACGGATGCATTTATACCTACATATACATTTTAATATACAATATATATTTGTACATATACATGTGTTTGATATGCAGCATATCTATATATACATGCATATATATGCATACATATAGTTGTATTTAATATACAGTATATTTGTATACAGCTGTGTATCTACATATATGTGTATTTAATATACAATATATTTTTATATATACAGATTGTGCATACATACACATGTATATCTATTTCTAAACATACATGTACACACATACTTGCCCTTGTATAGAATGTTAGATTAAGATTCAGAAGACAAGAATTTGAGTCTTTACTCAGAGATTTTAGTTTTGTGTGACAACGAGTAAGTTGTATAAGGTTTTATAGCCATGGCTTTCTCATCTGTAAAATGGGGTTAATAATCGTGCTTCCTCCCTCCCAGGGCTGTTGTTAGGCAAGCAGCCTTTAAGCAGTATATACATGTGAAATAAGAAAGACTAAGAGTCATTTGTGACACATTTTTGGAAGCCAGCCCAGGCACATTCAGGGTGCACGGCCATTCGAATTTCATTAGATAATTCCAACAATAAATAGTTAAGTTACTGTGGCCCTAAAGAATCCAGCGGCCAATAGAGCTTCTAAATCTGTTGGCAGGGTGTGGTTCAGGTCCTGGGAAAATCTGGGTCGTTATGTTGTGTCCATCGAAAGTGGACACAGGACTCTGCTGCTTTCTGCTGCGTATTCCTAAGCAGCTGTGAAGCAGCTGTTGTGGTTCACCTCAGCAGTGGTGGAAATGACTCCTCTGTCTGCGGACGGGACGGGGGTGGGGGGGTCAGCGCTGAAAAGCCCAGCATAAACATCAGATATTGTGAGTATTTTTATTCACTGTAATGAAGCACATTATTATTAGCCAAGAGCTGGGGCTTCCCAGCGGTGCAGTCGACAATATCGCCTCACACGCAGCCCCTCCTTCCATTGAGCCCCTACGAGGTTGGGAAGCTGCTACCCAGCATGTTGCAGCATTTCCCCAGAAAAGGGGGTTGGGATGCCCACTGTGTGCCTACCCTCCCCTTGATCCCCACCCCCCTGGCCTTATAGAATCTTAGCCAAGCTACTGCCAGGTTTCATTTCCGCTTTTTTGTGTTATTCGGGCGGAGGAGGGGAGCAGGGAGAAGCTAATAACAATACCTTATATTTATATGGCACTTTTCTCTAAGGAGATCAAAGTGCTGTGTAGACATGATCTCATTCATCTTCACAATATCCTAGCAAAGTAGGGAGGAGGCAATTATTATTACCACCACTTTGCCAAGAAGAAAACCGAGCCCTAGCGAAGTATCCCCAAGGTGGATGGATGGATTAGTGAGGTAGTGGGAAACGGTAAAGATTTCGAAAGAGGCTTTTTATGAGGTGATCAAAGTGCTTTCACATAGATTTTTCTTTAAGTGTCCTTTGCTGCATCCCTGGGGGCCACTGGTATCACCTCCCTGATGCTGGGGTAAGAACCGTTATCCCCCATTTTAGAGATGGACAAAGTAAGGCACTGAGTAATGAAGTTAACTGTTCAGGGACCCCAAGGTACACTAGAAGGAAGAACTCAAAGGCTTGCTTCCTCTTTTGTTCAGGTGTGAGCCAATGGCCTCATTTTCCTCTCTTTATCTGGTTATTTTCTACTTGTTAACATGGCTTGTAGGGTGTCAGTGTGAAACAGGGTAAATAGCAAGCATATAAAAGGTCATTCATTGACAGGTGCAAAGAGTTTAGTGTATGAAGAATAATGATTTTAAAAGGAATACTAACCACAATACTGTGATAACTCAAAATTCAGAGAATCTAAAGGTCTCAAAGCACTTTTCTAACTTGCCAGTCTCAACTCATTATACATTTTTATCGAAACCTTCTTTTGTGACAGCAATTTCTTTTCCAAATATGTCACATATCCCACAAATATATCCCTTATAATGAACAATCCAAGTTTAGCAAAAATAATAAAAACATCGGCAATATCTCATGGTATATACTATTCCATAAATATGGCCCCCCACCAACTGCAATCATTATACATTACATTAAATATACAACTAGGCAAGCTGCATCACGGCTGCTTAAACAGCAACTAATGATGCCAGTCATATGGCACAGTGGAAAGATCCCTTGTCTAGGAGTTAGGAAACCTTGGTTTCCTCAGTTCGGCAAAGCAATCAGTCTGTAACCTTGGTCAAGTCAGTTTATCTATGATGTTAAATGAAGGGTTTGAATGAGATGCCTTCTTCCATCTCTGATATTCTCTGACTTTATAATAATAGTTTTAAAAGCAGCAAATTTCAAAAATGGAAAAGAAAATTCTTAGCCCGGAATATATAATCTGAGGACTTTCTCGTCTCCTGAGAAAGCTCTTTAATCATATGGAAAGGACCAGGATGATATGGAAGGTCCCCGGAGGATGTTGATTCTGGGAATAAGGCCCTAGGAGAATATGCTTGTCTTAGAAATAGAAAAGGGAAAATGGGCCAAGGTGGATTTCTGTCAGAAAAGGTTATCAGTCCTATTTTAACTCTCTTATTCACTAAAAGTCTTTAATCCATCCTCAGCACTGTTACTTCTAGGCCAGGGCTCAAATCAGAATGTAGCAATATGCTTATCCATTGACTATGGGCTCTGATTTTTGAAACCTGGAATATTAAATTGAGAAGTCAACGCTAAGTTAGCAGAAGGAAGGATATCTTTGCCCATTTGTGGAGTCACAATCAGGTCACTTGGAGGAATGTTACCAATGCTAAATAGGCCGGTGGTTTGATAAAGGCTGAAAGAGAAAATAAATAATTTGCTCTGTGGTTTTGAGAAATGATCCCTTTGCCTGAAAAGTAGACATGAGGACAGCTGTACCACATTACATCTCGCTGAAGAATCCCTTTATTCTATCAATAATGAGACTCCTCAGGACTCAAGAATAGAGAAGAGTTTACAGCAGGATTGGCATTCTTATCTTTTACCTTTGATAACAGAGTTTGATAAGAAGTTGTCCCTTTCAAAATTTTTTAGGGGGATTTGGGGTGGGGTGATTCATTTTCCTGTGAATAGTTAGACCAAAAGGTACTTCTAAGAGGTCCATACTCTATCTCTCTGACTTAAGGAGGTCATGGAAAGGAAGGAAGGAAGGAAACCCTTTGTCTTACCCTTAAATTGTCCAAGAAAGGGATTAATTCTGTGGTATCAACTTATTGCATGTTTTCTGACATGTCAGAATCATGTTACAGACATAAACTAGAAAAGGGACAAAGCTAGCTAGTGTCAATCAAGCAGTAAGCATTTATTAAAGTCCTACTGTGTGTCTAATAGATACTGTGTTCAGTGTGCGGTTACAGAGACAAAAATGAAGCAAGTTCTCAAGGAGGTACAACATGTACGCAAATAAATGCAACATAAATACAAGATCATGTTCTTTGTTTTTTTGGTGAAGAGAAATGGTAGAAACTGAAGGGAGCAGGAAAGGCCACATATAGCAAAAGTACTTGAGCCAAACCTTGATGTAATTGAGGGACTCTAAGAGGAGGAGGTAAAGAGAGAATGCATTCTGTGTATAGAGTATAGGTATTTATTAAGCACCTGGTTAGGAGCCTTTAATATTATCCCATTTTACCCAGGGAGGTAGATACAATTATTATCTTCATTTTACAGCTGAGAAAACTAAGGCAGACAGCATTTAAGTGGCTTGCCCAGGGTTATACAGCTTATAAGTGTTTGAGGCTAGATTTTAATTCAAGTCTTCCCAACTCCAGGTCCAGTACTCTATAGCACTCACTAGGTGCCTCTAGTCATAGAACTGGGAGGTGGTGTCACATGTGAAGGACAGTTAGAAGTCTGTCTGCCTGTGGTGTTGAGTATGTGAAAGGCAAGTAATGTTATTAAATAAAGTTAACCAGGTAGGTTAGAACCAAACCACCAATGGATTTAAATATCAAGAATCATCTAGTATCCAGCCAGTCAGAACATTTTCTAGTTGGCCACCCATCCTGACTGGACCCCCAGTGTTCTCTTCAATGACTCTCCATTTCTTGGAATTTCTTTCATTTTCCTGCTATTTCAGGCTTGCAATGAGTTCACTACACATGTGATGAACCTGCTTCGTGAGCAGAGCCGGACCAGGCCTATCTCACCAAAGGAAATTGAAAGAATGGTGAGCATCATCCATCGCAAATTCAGCTCCATCCAGATGCAGCTCAAGCAGAGCACATGTGAAGCGGTCATGATTCTACGTTCGCGGTTTTTGGATGCAAGGTGAGGCTCTTTCCTTACCATTCTGAATTTTTAAAAAGAACAACAAAAAAAGAATTTTACAGGTGAAGAAACTGAGACCCAGGGAGATAAGTGACTTAACCAAGGCAGGCAGGCAGTGAATATCAGAAGCAGGATTTGAACCCGGGTCTCTCGATTCAATATCCAATGCTATTCCCACTGTGCCATGTTGCTCGTATTAATCTGGCAACACTTTTGAATTAATTAGTGTTTTATTAATTGTAACAGCCTCCATATGCGTTTGGAAAATAGTAATGCATATGTATATAAGACATTACCTAATTGGTCTATAGAACCTCTGTTAACTTAGTTAGTTTACTGAGCTTACATTTTGTTGAAGCTGATGATGAAAAGGATAGTGCTTAGCTCATAGAGAGTCATAGACCCATTGCAGTGACTTGTGTCTCACTCCTCAAGGACTCTGCAGTGGACAGGTGGTTACCTCCATAACCCATCTTTCATCCATTTTATTGTGGTGTCTCAGTGCTAAATGGCTGCTGGGAAGTCCTTTCCAAAATTGCTAACAATGAGTGAGGTCATTGGGTCATACAGAACCCAGGAAAGAAATGAGAATCCATAGGCCCTGCCACCCTGTTAAATAGGGATAATTCAGGGAAGCCATTCTATGGTAAGCCTACCTTGCTTTTTTTTTTCTTACCATTGAATCTGGGGTATGCACCCAGAAAGACATTTTCGATGTTGGATATAATGGTGGAATTATGAGAGCAGTCACCTCTTAGACTTCTTATCAACAGGTGATCCTGCCTTCTTCCCTGTCACTCTGTGTGCCTAAGGTCTAAGCTGATTTAGGCTGCTGAGATCATTCCATTCCCTGGGGGTGCCAAGTACAAGTGTCTACTGGCCTTCTGACTCCTTTCCTCTGAGCCTGGGTAGAACAGCAGCCTGGGCATGTGGTGCTTACATTCCCATGGCAACTCCCCTAGTTAAAATGCTGGAGTCGGTATTTACATCAGTAGACTTAGAAAAGAAAGTTGGACACAGCCTAGAATCTTTTGAAGTAAGAGGTTGAGAAGAAGGGAAGGCCCAGGCTCATTGTCTCATCTGATTTTTTTATTTTTATTTTTTCTGAAGCCAAGATAGCCAGGCAAACGGTACTTGCCAAGAAACCATTGCAGGATTTTATGGACATCTCTTTTTTCTTCTACTAGCCTTTGTTAATACTGTGGATTTTTTAGTTTAAGTCTTAGATTTTGCATGGAAAGTCCCTTTAATACCAGGCTGGTCAGAACAAAGAGGCAAAATGCCTTTGAAATTGTTTCTTTATTGCCTTACTGGCAGCTTTTCTGCAAGATGTTTTTGAATGTTGTTTGTTGTTGTTAATTGTTCGTTATGATTGTCACTTTAATTTTAGTGTTTTAAGGAAAATATAGTACTAAGTAACCCCAAACTCCAGCCCTAGAAGGACTGAGAAACTTTCCCAGCTTTATAAGTATGCTTTTTAACTCTGCCCTCTCCAGTCTAGAGATGCCACACAGTTTCCACCCGTACTATGAGCTGCCTAAACAGGCACCAAGTCAAAAGAGAGACATTCCTGAAAACCTTGCTGCTGCCATAGGAATTCTGCCACAACATGTACCTCTCACGAATGGGGGCTCTTTGAGACATGTTGCTGTGGAAATAAATAATATACATGGGAGGCCTGATTCAGTAATGGGATTAGTTTTAGCAATTTGATAGATTTACAGTACAAGATTTGATAATTACCCATGGACATGTAGCACTTCTCAACTGAATGCTTGGCTCAGATCTGTTAGTCAAGTGCAATCCTCTCTCTCAGCCTCCATGGACTGGCCTGACCAGTTATTCCAGAAAAGATGAACCTGGATATAAGGCTCCAGATAGAGGGATGGTTGTATTCAGGATCATACATTATTGGAGACAGGGATAGTATGGATAAGTGAAAGATACTTATGTTTTCAAATTAATTTTAATCATAGGATCAGAGATTTGGCATTGGAAAGGATCTTAGGGGCCTATTTTGCCCAACCCCCTCCTTTTATGTATTAGAAAACCGAAGCCCAGATAGGGTGAGTCAGAAGTGGAACAATTGGAATTTGAACACGGATCCTTCTAAGTCCAAATGCAGCCCTCTTTCCAGTGGACTGTTTTTGGCCTCCTCTACTAAATCTTTAACAAAGATTCTTACAAAAGTCAAAAATTAGCTATTTTGAATTTCCCTTCCAATCCTTGCTACTGCATCTCCTTAGTAAAGGTCCTCCTAAGTAGTAAAGTGGTTAAGAGGAGGTTAGCAAGAAAGAGGAACATGAACATTTTCAGATATTCTATTATAGTCTCTGCCCAATCCAGTCCAAGTCTGCTCATCGAAAGCAACCTCAAAATGTACCACCAACTCCTTCTTGCTAAATATTTCCCTTAATGTCCCCTGGAAGAATGGCAGCCGGTATACACTAGGTGTACAAAGGGACTGCCTGATGAAAGAATGCCAGGGACTGCCCTCCCTTTGCTCCACATAGCTTTCTCCAGGAGGTCCATAAGAAGACATTAGAGTTTGTGCATAAATCAGCAAAGTACGTTAGGAGTGACTTAGTCATCTTCCACCAGTTATCACCAGCATACAGAAGAGACCTTTATCACATGCCCACTTTTAAGCTAAATTAAAAAAAAATCCAATCTGTCTACTTTTGGATGCTGAGTGACCCAGAAACTCAGCATGATCTTAGAGAGAGGATTGAGCTTGGCATAATCTGGACAGATGTGGTTAATACCTGTGGACAGATGGTATTCATCCGGTAAAATCAGGCACTTTATTGTGTTAATTAACCCAGGAGGGACATTGAAAATACAATATTAGCTGAATTTCCAGCGAATATTAACAGAGCACCAAGATCCAGTGCTTTCTTTTGGTAAAATTGGGAAAATCTGTTCACTGGTACCACCAGAGATTGGTTGGATATCTTTTCACATCTGTAAGGAAAACCTTTTGATAAAAGCAATAAAGGAGGAAAGTGCTAATTGAGCTAATTTAAAGATGGTAACTCACACTCTCAAAGAAAGACACTCAGGTCCTGCTAAGAGCCTCGGCTCCCTCAACAGCCTTACCAGTGATCCACTGGTCTTTGCTGTGAAGAAGCAATAAAGTGATTCTCACTTTAAATTAGTTCAATTAGCACTTAAAAAAAAGGAAAGAAAAAAAGTACCTTAATTCATAATGTGTTTTTTCTCTCTTTCTAGTGACCTACATGTTAAAAAAGATTTCTACAGGTTCATTTCTTTTGCCACTTAGCAGCTGTTTCCTTTGAAGAGGTGCGCCTCTCTCATTTTGACAAAGGGACAGCAGTTAGGGGTTTAATTTCGGTCAGTGTATGTCTCCCTCTTCCCAGATGCCTTTAAAAAATCATGATCATTTGGCATTTCCATAGACTTCTAAGTTTGAGAAAATATCTTTAACCAATAGCTATGTTGTTATCTCTGTTCAGAGCCTAAAACAGTGCATAAGTGTTTAACCAGTGCCTTTTGAGGACATTTTGACAGTGGGTCTCTCTCCCAGAATGTTGTCAGGTTCACCGGACGCTCTAGACAGAGCTGGTCTTCTGCCCTTGAGATTCTAGACTAATGTGTTCGTGTACGTATGTATTTTTTAAATTTGGATCGCACATATTGATTTATTTCATTTCCTCTGTCAAGGCGGAAGAGACGAAATTTCAACAAGCAAGCCACAGAAATCCTGAATGAGTATTTCTATTCCCATCTCAGCAACCCTTACCCCAGTGAGGAAGCCAAAGAGGAGCTAGCCAAGAAGTGTGGCATCACGGTCTCACAGGTAAGGGGGCACCCAGTGGGTTCAGGCTGAGGCCTCGCCACGGAAGAGCTCCATGGCAGGGTAGTGGAACCTTTTGCTTTCTAGAGCACCCATATCAGGCAAGTCCTTGCAGCTGAAGTCTGGAATAGCAGGGTAAGTGCATGAGAGGTCTGGGGGGTCTGTAGGTAAGTACCAGGTCTCATTTTGATTAGCAAGAGCAAGAGATGACTTAGCAGAGACTCAGTGTGAATGAATGAATGAAAAGTTATTTTGGAGACATTTAGTTGCTTCCTAAGTCTGATTGCTTGTGCATTGTCCATCTTTGAGTTTGTAACACTATTCCAGAATCATCTCCACCCCTTTCTGGTGAGCAGACCCTCATGTCAAGGGAACAAAAATTTGGATGTGTGCACATGGAAGCCAAATCATGCTGGTTTATACATAGACAATAAAAGCACACCCTCCACTTCTGAAAAATTCCAGACCTTCTTGAATTAATAAATGGGCATAACAGTAATGTGGAAAGTAATCTGAAAGGATGGGGACCTTTGTACTTCGACAATCTCTCTCTGGGTCCCTTAATCAGGAGGAATACTAGGGAATACATACCCTAGGACAACGAAACAACCACACAGAAAAATGATACTTTTCCTTAACATTGACTCCGCAATGAAACATAATTAAGGCTGTTATGATAATGGAGATACATTTCATTCTGCTCTAATAGTAAGACAGTGATCATATATATATATATATATGTGTGTGTGTGTGTGTGTGTGTGTGTGTGTGTGTCTAATATCTACCTCTATCTAGAAATAAATATTGAGATATATATCTGTATCATATATAGAGGGATAGATAAAATATATATGTAATAACTGACTTACTATATATTATATAGGATATATCTTATGTTGTATATTTCATGTTATTTATATATTATAATTATATATTTATATATTTATTTTTAATCATTAAAAGAGTTCCATCCATATATCTTATATAATCAGAACCTCACCTTTGAGAACACTTGGAAAGATTCTCTCTCTTTGTCTCTGTGTCTCTCTCCTTATTTTGTTGAATAATTCCTCCCTGCTCCCCATACCCACTCCTTGTCCCCAGCTTTTAAGTGAGATAAGGAATTAGAATATTGAAATTCAACAGGAAAATCTGTAATTGCTGATTCCTTATGCAGAATAGCAGACAAAGCACCATGAAAAGTGAGAAAAAAGAGAAAAGCAAATAGAAAGGGAGGCTAACTCTTAGGAGAGATTCCACCCAACATTGTTCAATTTTTCTATCTTTGGAAAGCACCTTGGACCATATTAGACCCTGAGATTCAGGATAGGGAGGGATGTATCATCATGTGTTTTCTAAACAGAGTTGGGTCTAGTCAGTATACAGAACTTTATAAATGGGAACATCACATGAAGAAAGTGCCACTGAATTTAATCCATTTGAATCCAGAGTTACTGTAGGAAATTTGACCTTGACAAAGGCCATTTCCAGTCCGAACAACCTCTTGTTAGGTGGAAGCTCTGTGGTCAACCTCAAGGGTCATCTAGTATGATTTTGTTCTTGCCAGATCCATATTCTTGGAAGTGACCTAAAAACTAAGTAATCTTATGGTATAGGAGAAGGGAGTAGCATTGCCTTTGGTATTAGCTGCACAGATAAATAATTTACAACGTACTCATCCCTCCCACATGCATCTCTAAACTATTGTGTTCCTCCTCTCTCACCTTCATCCTACTTACTCAAGATGGTAATCATGCTACTCTATTCTACTGGTAGCAATTTATTTTGAGGATGAAGAATAGTAAAAAAGTAAAGATCCTTGGATTTGGAGCATAAGATCTGGATTCTAGTCAGTCAATAAGGCTTTGATGCATCATGCACTATGCTAAGGACTAGAGATACAAAGCAAAGCAAAAACCCCGTCCTCAAGGAGCTGACATTCTCATCAAAGAACAAATAGCGATGCACGTAAAAGACACATGGCATGTAAACAGAAGGGATAGCGATGCACGTAAAAGACACATGGCATGTAAACAGAAGGGCATCTCAAAGTGAAGGCAGTAGGAGGACCTGGAGATTATGCTGAAGGTCATAGGATTTGAGCTAAGTCTTGAAGGAAACCATAGACGCTAAGATGGAGGTGAGGGTGCCCTTGGCAGCAATAAGGAAATGGGAAAGAAGAAGATGTTTTTAGAAGAGATAATCAGTTGTTTGTTTTTTGTTGGGGGGGGGGGAGATGTTCAGTCTGAGATGCCTAAAGGATGTCCAGTTCAAGATGTTCAAAAAGCATCCTGCCATTTCATTTGTGGACTCCAGTTCCCTGTTGTTGGGAATGGACTGGGCCAGGAATTTCAAATCCATGGGCTGCTATAGCTCCCCATTATATATCATATAGCCCTTTTTCTCTTGCTCAGACAAATATATAATAATATTGAACAGTCCTTGGAGAAAAGAGATAAAATTTAGCTACTCTAGGAGTAAAAAAAAATAATTAATGTAAATGTGAAACAAACCTAAAATTTGAATCTGAAGCCACTTCAAACTCGTCTTAAGATTTTGAAAGTTCTCTTAAGAAGAGATTGCCACCTAGTGGCCATTGAAAGAAACTTACTGATTAACATCTCTTCCCCACCACCTCCTTTCTACCCCTCTTGGGAATTCCTACACTCAGCATGCTTTTTTCTTTTCTTCTTTCTTCTGTGCTCAGATCTTAATTATTTCTACCTTTGACATTCTTTTTTTTTCCTCATCCCCTATGTTCCCCCCCCCCCACATACTCTATATCTTCTATAACCTTCCTTCCTTTCTCCCTCCCCATCTCAGTTACCTAAGGAAAAAATCATCTTTCCCCTCTCTTTTCTTATTCTCAATCTCCCTCTCTTCATTTTATTTATCAGCCAAGAAAATGATACTAATCATGTCTGACAAGCGTAAGAGTGTGCTAATATCAAGGAAAAGGACAACCATAAGTTTTAAAGTGAAATTAGATATAATAAAGAAACCATGCTCTTATGTTCTCAGGAAGTATGTAGAAGGCCCCTTCAGAATTTCTACAGAAATCTCCTTCACTCCCCCAAGCTCCTCTCATTAAACTTTTTGTTCCTCAAGCACGAGAATTCAAGATGAATTTTTTTTTTGCCTTTTGGAGGGCAATTGGGGTTAAGTAACTTGCTCAAGGTTACACGGCTAGTTTTTTTGTGTGGGTGTTAAGTGTCTGAGGCTGGAACTGAACTTGGGTCCTCCTGACTCCGGGGCCAGTGCTTTACTCACTGCGCCACCTAGCCACCCCCCTAAGATGAATTTTCAAAACAACACCTATTTCTTATTTGATTTCATTGTTTTGCTGTTTTAATTACTACTATAACAACAGTATTTTCTACTATTTCCCATTATAAGCATACAGTATTTCAATTAAAATATGGCTTAAGTAAGATTTTGTGGGCCAGCCTGAGAAAGCAGCTGTGAATTTATATTTGTTCCCATGGGGAAATGTGTTCTATATTCTACCGCAACCAATTTATACACAAGTTTCTGGAAGCCAGCCTTGTACTGCTGGTGTTACTTAATGCCCCAAGAGTTAGGGATCTCAGTCTAAGATAAGTCAAGAAGTTGATTATGTTCCTGAGAGGCAAAACCTCAAAGTAGAGTCGCCAAGGCCTGTCTTTTTGAGGGGACATGTAATTAAGTAACAAAGAGGAAATCCAATAGAAAAGATGGCTGTTTTAAGAGAAAAACAAAATCATATACAAATATATACCCCCCCATATATTTAACAGAACAGGTGACTATTCACATAAAGATTTTTCATTTCATGAAATAACTCATCAAATTATGGCTTTGTGCCTTCATGCTATGATACAGTTTACAAATATTTTATTCCCATACAGTTTTTCAAAGATACCCCTGTTGGCTGATATGGTAGCAAAACGGAGTCAATAAAATCAGCAATGTTTTAAGATAGGGTCTGCTTACTCCTGAAGCAAAGAATCAGGTATTCAAATTTGACCTTAACAAGCTCTCTACTTAGGCCTACAAGTCCTCAGCCATCGCGGAAAGAAAAGGGGCCACTGGCAACTGCATTAAGCAACAGACAGGAAATAAATTAACAAAGTGAATTCGATTGAATTTGTTCATTAGTTTTTATAAGTAAAGCCTTGAATTCAAAGGGATAATCAGGAGGACCCATTGTGGTTTTCTGTATTTTTATTTGGACATAGGTGATGAATAGGTGCATGTAAGAAATTTAATACTTAGATTTGTATAAATGTCTGAATTTAGCATCTAAACATACTTATATGGGAAGCACCAGAGTGCAGTAGAAAATGTGCTAGAATTGAACTCATTTGACCTCAGCACAAATCTTCCCTTGGTCACTGATCTCTTTATTTACCTTGGACAAATCATATAACTTATTTGAGTCATATATCCTTATCTATAAGATAAGGTGATTGTTCCTTCTGGTTATAAATCTGTGATCTTATGATGTTTTTTGTTACAAAAAAAAATCAAATTTTAGTTAACATTAAGGTTACCTGCCTCTAGGTTCCTATATATTTGTAAGGATCATTGAAGGCAAACCTCTTTCACTGGTCCATGATTTCACTCCTTGCCCAGGTCAATTGGCTCATCTCTTTTTGCCATGTAGCTTTTTCTAATTCTATTTTAAACTACAGATAAATACCAGACAGACAAATTTGAATTGGGCACACTAAATTAAAAGGATTCTAGTTTAAGTCCTCTGTGATTTTTCTTTGGATAACGTCTCCACCAAACTAGAATTAGAGACATAGTTATAACCATGTAGAATCCTATGAGACTGTGTTATTTTAGATCTGAAAGGGACCTGAGAAATCATCTAGTCCAGGTTCTTCATCATGTAGGAGAAAACTGAGACCAGAGAGATGAGGGGACTTGACTAAGGTCATATAAGTAGACCCAAGATCTCAGCCTAATTCTTCTGACACCAACTTTGGAGCTTTTCACAATATGACACTTTGGAGGGGAAGGAAGGAAGGAAGGAAAGAAAGACAGACGGAAAGAGAGAAAAGGAAGAAAGAAGGAAGGAAGGAAAACTAAGATTCATATCAAAGACTTTTGGAAAATTATGATAGATACTAATCAACTGCCTTTGTTTTCTCATCTTCCTTCCCTCTGCCAAAAATTATTGAAATCTGAAATGTTAACTTTCTTATCTTCTCTTGAACTTGCTCTAGGTGTCAAACTGGTTTGGAAATAAGCGAATCCGGTACAAGAAGAACATAGGTAAATTTCAAGAGGAAGCCAATATTTATGCTGCCAAAACGGCTGTCACGGCTACCAATGTGTCAGCCCATGGAAGCCAAGCTAACTCACCCTCAACTCCCAATTCAGCTGGTTAGTTTTTTTGTTTTGTTTTGTTCGAATTGTTCTTGTTTGTTTCTTACATTTGTTTTTTATTCCATTGGGTTTTTTCTTTTCTTTCATTGTTCAGATTTTTGATGGGTTATATTTTTGTGTGTTTTATTGTTGCCTTATTTTTTTCTGTTATTGTTTTGGGGTTTTGCCCCATTTCTAAAGAAGAACTTTTCATGCTGTTGGCATGAGGGGAACTTGCCGAGATTTTGCATGGACAAGTTCCAGTTGAACCATTTTTGCATAAGGGTCCTCTCTGAACGTTTGGTTGGTTTAATGAGGAGTCCTACTTGTTCTCACCTGAGTGACCTAATAAACAAGACATTTCTTATAGCTGCCCATTGTTATGCTTTTGGGGTGGTATGGGGTGGTTGGAGACTGTGGGAAGGGTACCATCACTGATTCCTGTGATGTTCTATCTCATTCATTCTTAGTTTGTAGCTATGAATTTGTTTTATATATGTGTATGTGTGTATATGTATACACGCATATACGTATATATGTAACTATTTAAATATAATTTATTTCTTTTGTAAGCCTATTCATTTTATTTTATTCATTTAAAACATTTTTCTAAGAAGGGCTTCATAGACTTCACCTGATTGACAGAGGGTTTCACGTCACAAAAGAAGCTTAAGAACCACTCTTCATTTGTTCCATCTCTCATAAAGTTTGGTTCACCTGCAAGTCTGTGTTCCATGTGGGTTTTACATTCCTTTCACAAACATCTCATTAGAATGCTCTGGTCTACAAACAAGACTAGAGTTATTTATAAACCTAATTTTTAAAAAAAGTTCCTATTTATATTTGGTTGTTTTTCATTCCATTAACTTCAAAGGAAATTTCACAGTGATTAATTCATCTTCCACAGATTCCTGGTCTCCTGTCACAGCATCATTCTGTGTGTGTGTGTGTGTGTGCGTGTGCGCACATATGGTATGTGTACCGGGTTTTATTTTTGTGGATATGTGTTCATACCACTTATGTCAAAGGTAATCATTATCCTGTGGTGGTGGTGTTTTTCCCTCTTATGGAAACTTGTGCCAAGAGTGTGACTTTCCAGGATATATAGAACCTATATTTGAGTCAGTGACATGTTGTCTTGATTGTTCTAAACTATGAAAAGAAAAAAAAATGTTTGGTACTTTCTTTTCTATTGTGAAAGAAGTATTTGTTTAAAAAAAAGCAAAACTTACTCCATTAAATAAGTTTGAGCTTTGAACATGATGCTGTTCTCCTCGTGCTTGAGATGTGGTAGATCTTGGACTGTGGGACTTGTCACTATGAAAGGAATCATAAGTCAACTCCAGCTAGTTCATAAAATAATTAAAACTTTTATTTATGACACAATTGGGGCTTTTAAAACAGTTTGTTTTTTTGCTGAAGTTTTCTTCTTTCCTCAAGCTGACTTGTTATCAATAACATGGTGGCTTTGTTACTTGGACTCTTGAGTGCTAAACCTGACATGCATACTTATCTCTGATTGGAGGCTGCCTCAAAATAGAGTGGCATAATTATTTTCATTTTTTGTTTGTGTAAATAAAAGCATGTGTAAATATTGGTAGGGGGTTTGTAAATCAGAATGTTTAAAAAATGCAAAAGTCAAGTACAGCTTCCGTCTTCCTAATCTTACAGTGGCCCCCTGAGTAAATAGGTACTTTATGCTTTGAACACTGTGGCATAGTAGATATGGCATCTAAGTAAATGTCTAGCAAATTAAATGTGTCCTTCTTTGTCAACTGGTCATTTCTTAGGCAATCTGCTGGCTACCGTATTGAATGTGTCCTATTGGAAGGTTGATATCTTTGCCCTTTTTGTCCCCAAGTAGTTCATTAATGTTTGGATTGGTGAAAATGTTCTGAATGCCTCTGGGGGGGGAAAAAGATAAATCCAATTTAACCAGCATTTATTAAACACCTACCGTGTGCCTAGCACTGTACTGACCGTAATTATAATGTAGTTTTATTCTCCAAAACACTTCTTTCTGTAATATCTGAATCATGAATGGTTTTTGATTCACGACTGATCTATAGGAGTAAAGGAATTGTGGATTTTATCACTGTAGCCTTAATTTCTTTATGTTTCCTGAAGAGGAAGAAGAGTCATTATTTTAATGCTGACCAGGACCCCAAATTTTTCCAGCCTTAGAGAATTGTTTAATTTTGATTTTATGTATGCTGTAGGGAAAAGAGTTCAAGAATTGGCAGTCCCAGGATCTGGATTACTAATAGTTATGTGATTTTGACCAAGTCACTTACATTCTTCTGCCCTCACTACTTTTCTCATCTGTAAAATGCAGCAGTTGTGCTAAATGTTTTCTAAAACCCATCTACCTCAAATTCTAGTCCTGTATGATGTTTTCCAGCAGAGCTTATAATTGCAACTTTCTAAGGATTACCTTCTGCGACTTCTGAGCCAAAAATTTTAACTTGTGACTATGTTGTTGGAAGCTACATATGGAGGAATTTCTTTGTAGCATTTTTCTGAAAATAAGACAAAGTGAAGAAAATATTCACTCTTTCTAGTAGCTTGGAACTTCAAAAGAATAAACATCAGCTAGAGGAAAAAAAAAATTTCAAATAGGCTTTTCTGTACTTTGCTCCTAAAACAAACACAAGATCATTACACAGATAAGTCAAGAACTTACAAATGCTCAAACTTCAAATGAGATGTTTGGCCTGATGAACCAAATAGATAATCAGCAATTTCAAAGGGAAACATTCTAATTGAAGTTGGAAGCAATTTGAAAACCAACAGATGGATGGATGAGTGTTAAAATGCTGCAGATGGGTGGGAAGTTGTTCAAGGGTCAGGTGACCTGGGAACTTTGTACATCTTTAGAGCATGGTGGTTAGGGTCATTTTCTGGGCCGCACCAGGGTCTTTCTTCTGAAGGCTAGTGTAGGAAAGGTAGTCTTGTTCTGTGAAAAGAGTATGTCATTCATCACTTGGAACGCACCATAGAAAAATGCATTTCACCCTTAGGGGGGTAGGCCAGTGGTCAGATTTACTGGGTGAGGGTGGAACACCTACATTTTTTGTAACAATAATAGCTGGCAGTATAAATAGTGCGAGAAAGTTTGCAGAGAACATTGCATGCATTATCTCATTTGGGCTACCAGCAAGAGGTTGTGCTAAGAGAACAAAGGACGGAGAATGAGAGAAAGGGGAAAATGTCTTTGAAAGAAGAAAATGCAAAAATAATATATGCGGACACTGTTTTCCATGAAAAGAAGGTCCAAATAAATGTCCCTCCATATTCATCCCAAGCACCAGTTGTGATGTTATGTACAGTCCATCGGTGGTAACCTAAGGAATCCCATTCCAATTGCATCCTTGTTTTGTTTGTTTTTAGAGAATATAAGAAACTTCACTATTGTTTCTTCAAAAGGGGAGTCTATATCTAGAGACTTTCATCTCTCAAAGGCAGTGAAGTACGTTGAATGTGGAGTCAAAAGACCCAAATTCACATTTCAGCTCTGCTGTCTGGTCTTTTTCCCAGTGTGCCCATAGCTTAATACTGAATGAAACACATATACACACACACACACACACACATACACACACACGTTGTGTTTATTATGTGTCAGGAAATGGGCTAAGCAATATAAATGGAAGAGTGAAACAGATTCTACTGTCAACAAGTTCAGAGTTTTAACCTCTTTGGGCCTTAACTTGCTTACCAGTAAAATGAAGCGGTGGTACTGGATGGTCTTGAATGTCCTTTCCACCTGTGGGTTTTGAGAGCCCTGTTGAATTAGCCAGACCAGGGCTGTATTGAGTCTCAAATTGGCTCAGTCCCCAAGTAAGACCTTGAAATGTTCCAGTCAGGCAGTGGGATTGGCTAAATGCTTCCGGGGGTGTGGAAGCCGGGAAGCCTCGAATTCCCTCATTTTGTGTAACTTGTTGAGTGTCTGAGATGGTGGCAAGTCCATCTTCACATGGAGCCATGTTCTGCAGCAGTATGAAAGAGTGACATTGAAGGGCCAATGGCAGACCCCACCTGATAGTCTCTGCCAGAAAGCTTGGTGACTTTCAGAGTGGTAGAAGGGGAGTTCATTTGGATTTTGTCCCCGCGGCTCAGCTCCCTTAAAAATGTTTGTATGATATACATAGCATTGTAGGAGGTGAAGTACCCAGAGAAGCTGGCAGCGTAATAGGTATCTGTGACTCGTCTAATAAGTCCTCAGGGGACCTTTTTATTTTCTTTTTAAGACCAAGGGAAAGAATTCCTCCTGTCAGTGTCTCTCTCTGTCTCTCTGTTTTTCTCTCTCTGTCTCTGTCTCTCTGTTTCTCTCTCTCTCTCTCTCTCTCTCTCTCTCTCTCTCTCTCTCTCTCTCTCTCTCTCTCTCTCTTTCCCTCTCCCTCTCTGTTTTTCTCTCTCTCTCTGTTTCTCTCTCTCTCTCCCTCTCTGTTTCTCTCTCACCCCCTCCCTCCCCCTGCCATCTCTACATGGAATATGGAGAAACAACCATGGCATTCCTGGTGCAAAGTATGAAACCTCAAAACCCTAACTTACACACATTCTGAGGAATACCATATTCCACAAGACCACCCTTCTATTCATCCTGTACAGAATTAAAGCCAAGCTTTTGTTTATTTTAGGAAGCAGGCATAATTCTTCAAGGTCAGGGGCAAAAATAATGGGAAAGATAAAAAAAACAATTTTAAGGCATAAATAACAAGAGTGTTGTAGGCTGAGATTATGTGAAAGGTAATGAAACATAGGTGTTCTAGGTTCCCTTCTATGTACCCATAACTGGTCTAGGAATCTAAACTTGATCAGATAGTTAAAGTCATCGTTCTGTGCCTCAATTATTAATTTTAGGAAATAGGCATGATATGTTTCCATAGAAATTGCCTCAAGCTGTTTGGAGGAATCATGAGAGATAGCATACATGCATACATACACATATATGTATACATCTATATACAGAAAGAGCCCTTAAATTCCTTTTCAAAACTAAAATTAATTAAATTTATTTCAAATGGATTAAAATACGAAGTTACAAAGTAATTTATCGTTATTGTTCTAGAAAGTTCTTGATTGCTGTCCTATTATGTGTATTTTTAAGAACTGTAAAACTTGAAGGCTTCGAAATAGAGGCTTTTAAAATTACATCATAAAACAGATTGTTTTTATTGTTTTAGCCATTGGAAGGTTATCTTGGGGTAGTGCATTTCTTTGTTCGCATCTGTATTCTCATCTGTATGTACCCATCCAGTTGCTTGGTAAATGCTTGGGACTTTAGAGGGGATTAAATATTCTGTGTCCCAGACAAGCACAATTTTAACATCATACATTCCATGAATACATCCGGGTGACATTTCCAGGAGACCTTCATTTTCTTGTCTAGGCCAAGCATGGGAACTTTTAACTTCTAAAATGGATGTTACTAATATTAGGAATGGAGAGTATCTTCATCATCACAATAATAACAGTGATACCACTATTACTAATAGCACTTTAAGGTTTTCAAAGCCCTTCCACAAATAGCCCATTTTATTGCACAACAGCACTAGGAGGTAGGTGCTATTATTATACTTATTTTGTAGATGCAGAAGCTGAGTCAGACAAAGGTTAAATGACTTGCCCAGGGTCATACAGCTTAGTGTCTGAGGCTGGATTTGAACTCGGGTCTTCCTGACTCCAGGTCCAGCACTGTATCCATTCAACCACTTATCAGTGATAATATTTTAGTTGCAGAACTCCTTGAGGTTGTGAATTGCTTACTGTTATCTCCATTTTTACAACTGAGGTAACTGAGACTGAGAGAGGTTAAGTGACTTTTCTAAGGTCACACGGTTAGTGTTTGAGGGGAGACATAAACCTAGTTCTTCTTGACTAGTCTATACTTCTGCTCACGGCAGCAAGCTGCACTTGCTGTGTTTTTCCCTCCACCATTGTCAATGTGTAATCTCTATAGTGAGGGAAGTCACTTAGCAAATATACTAAAACAGACAATTTTATTATTAAAAAAAATTCCAAAGCTTTGGTGCATATTGTAAAACACATTTAAAACTTATGGATTTTATTACAGTGTAACCATCCCCTCACCTGCAGCCCAATTCTGATGCAGAATGTGCTCATCTATTTGCATTCAGGGCTGCTTTTTAAGTGGCTTTCAGTAAATTGATCAAATGGTGATTTTTGTGTCTCTGCATTGAGGCCATGTAGCCTGCTGCAAAAATGTAGGTGAGTGACCCAATGGATAGACTTCATCCTGGGAAGCAGTAATAGAACATAAACTCCTCCTCCTTTATTTTTTTAGATTTTACTTTTTGCTTTTTGGAAGGGGGAATGTAGGGCAATTGGGGTTAAGTGACTTGCCCAAGGTCACACAGCTAGTGTTAAGTGGCTGAGGCTGGATTTGAACTCAAGTCCTCCTGACTCCAGGGCTGGTGCTTTATTCACTGCACCACCTAACCACCCCAGAACATAAACTTCTTGAGGGCAGGGTTGAGTGTTATTTTCCCTTTTTATCTGCAGTACTAAGCATAGTGTGATTGTGCAGTTGTTTTTTCAGTTATATCTGACTCTTTGTGACCGTATGTGGAGTTTTCTTGATAGAGATACTGGAGTAAGGTTTGCCATTTCCTTCTCCAGCTCATTTCACAGATGAGGAAATGAAGACAAACAGGGCTAAGTGACTTGCCCAGGGTCACACAGCTAGTAAGTGTCTGAGACCAGATTTGAACTTAGGAAGATGAGTCTTTCTGACTCCAGGCCAGGTACTGTTATCCACTGTGCCACCTGGCTGCCCGTCCACATAGTATACTCATGCTTAATAGGTTCCCCAAGAGTGGAGATACAAGAGAGATTGGCACAGAGGGAAGAATCAAATGGGGAATCCAGGAAGTCTGTAGAAGCCAACTTCATGGAGAATTTGTATTACTCATCTGCACAGATTGGATGACAGTGGATGAAAGGGGAAGAAAGTAGGAAGGGAGTTGAAGTTTTGGAAGATAAGTAAAGGAGAATAATGAACTGAAAGGAAGGTGCATCTTAAAAAGTACTTCCAGGAATTGGCTATCCCTTCACAACAACCTGCAGGCAAGGTCCCAGAATGACCTTCGCAAGCCACATGATTTTCTTCAGCTCTTTAAAGACCTCAAGAGGGTTCATTCAAGATTTGACTGTAAATTGGGTACCTTTCACTAGGTTATCAGCTTTGTGAATAGAACCTTTGCAGGTTCCCAGGCTGCCTTCAGCCCGTATGTTTCTTAGATCATTGGTAAGGACTTCTGTTTGCCGAGTTGGGGTTTTCATAGTGGCCTAGTCTTTTGTCAGGCCACTCCCGGCCCCCAGATCCTTATCAGAGAGTCAGAGGCCATGGCCGTGTTCATACATGGATGTATAGAGATGACAAAGTGCTGAGACAGCATTGCCAACAGCAGAAGGGGCTATCTTTGCAATTACTGCTGTGATACAAATGCATTTGTACATGAAGTACTTTGGTATGCGCATATTTATCTCTGTGTACATTAAGCAGCCAGACGTATTTATAATTTATCTATGCACATATATTTTTTTGAAATAATCTGTGTCAATTGCAGTATCTATCTTATAAATGGCATCTCACCTATCTCCCCAGTTTCTGCCTTGTTAGTTGGAATGAATTTGGGATCTTTGGAGGACTTCTCCTTCCCACCCCCTCCAACTACCCCCAGCCTGGGTGCTAATTTCCAGTAAACTCTGCATCGATTGTCTAACGTGTGGGTGCCTTAGGCAAGTTTTGAAGGGAGAGAGAAATAAAAATGGCCATACTTCAATCTGCAGTATATCTCCTGGAACTGTGATCTCACTAATATGGGCACACCTTCCAGCATCACAGACCACAACCCACTCAAACCTGCCCATTCTGTGCCTGTCCAGTGACCTGAAAATAATCAATATAACATGGCATTTAAGAAGGGGTCTTCAAATTGACTCCAGTGGGATCTTGGGTTAGGTTCCTTTAAAGTACAGCTCTAAAAGAAATACTATTGGGAAGGAATAGACACAATGAGAATCCAATGATCTGGGAAGAAAATCCCAAATGTTGACCATTAAGTTATTGTCATACAATGTTTCCTATCCCCATGCACTATTACTTCTGCTTTATATACAAACAACTTCATCAGAATGGTTCTTTTTTTCTGTACTAAAGCAGAAAGAGAGGCATCCAGATTAAATACTCTCAATATGATCAAGGTAATAGGCCACACCAGATCAGACAAAGACTCTATCTTGTTTCCACAAAGTCTTTCTATCTCTCCTAAGATAAGCCATACAGAGGCTATGAACTGTTTTTGTAATTTTGTTTAATATAGAGAAATCCCAGGTGAGGAAATTTTTTCTACCAATGATTGGCAGTTTTCTGGCAACTTATATTGTAGTCTTTAAAGAGTTGCTGGGAATACATAAGGGGAAAAAAACAAGCAAAAAACACAATCCCTAACCTCAAGCATCTTACATCCTATTGGGGAGGAAGATATAGAAGGCAGCTAGAAAGTGGAAAACTATGAAGAATCAGGAGTGGAACTTGGAGACATGTGAGCATGGATGACCCAGGCATCTCATGCAATGGTGGTGCCGGCCAGGTATTCACCATGAAATCAGAGGAGAGAACCACAAGGGGGAGCTGTCTTTAGGGTGAGAAAGCTGCTAGGGTAGAAGGAGAAAAGTCCCAAGTGTAGCCAGGAATAAAATGAAGATTCTGACCTGGCAATCAAATACCCTCTATAAACATTTATTTCTTGTAGACTTGGGCTTCTCTTTAAATAATTTCCTGAAGTCTTGAGATTACAGAATATTTTCCAAATATTTTTATTTATAAAAAATGAACTGGTAGTGCTTAACAGTCATTTGACTATAAGAGCTTTTTGTCTTTGCCTCATGGTGGGCTAACTAATGAAATTGTTAGCTAGTTCTTTGTAGACTTTGGGTAGTCAGTGAGGATATTCTCCAGGGGAAAAAAAAAAGACTAAAACCCAACTCTGGACTTGGGGATTCTCTCCACCTCGGTCCTATATATTTTACAAACTTCTATTACTTACTCTTTGTTAACAATGCCAGAATGCTCTGAGATGAGCATTGAACAATATGGGTTCATTTGGTTAGTGGTTGTCTAGAAGTTGAGTACCGGTGATGGTTAAGCCATACTTTTTATGTCAGGAGATATCATTCTTTTAGCCTTAACTCCTCCAATATGTCAGGAAGGTCATTGTAGAAGAGCTCAAATTCCTGTCTTTGTAAAGAAACCAGAAATCAAGTGTCAGAGCCTAGGCATGAATCATTGCTGGGTGATTCCACACAGATGATGGCTGTCAAGAAGTGTGGGAAGAGAGCAAATTTGAGCAGTATGGGCTTGGAAGGAGTATAGTGGAGCTGACCTGGGCCCCTGAAGTCTCTCCCTTTCAAGGCTAATGTCATGTTTATAACCAAACCTTGCACGTTGAGCTTTCTCTCTTAATGCGCTGAGCTGCACGATAATTTCCAGAATAATTCTGCGCCTTTTTTTCCTTCATTCATTCAAGTTGTGCTCTATCAGGATAGAAAGGGCAAGGAAGAGGAGAACAGTATTAGTAAAGTGGTGGTGGCTAGCTAGAACTCCATTCCAGATAGCTGACAAGCTTTGGAAAAGTTAGTTTTCTACCCCTTCTAAAGACCCGTATTTTTATCTATACTAAAATTAGGGAGGATCCTTGATCCAAGTTTTCTTCTTTCTTTTCATCTCTCTAGGTAGATGGTATGGAAGGGTTAAGTTTGTCATTCTCTTAATGCCCTTAAGGACATCATGGGCTTTACCTTCCTGGAAATAAAGAATGGCAAGGAATTTTGAATAAAAGACAGATTGTTAGGCATCACACTCATTGCCTTTATATATGATCCCTGTGTAGTGCTACTCCACGGATAGTAAAACATGGTAGCACATTCATCATGGGATTGAAAAGATCACCTTGTTCTTGTGGGTGACTTGAGTGGCATTATCTTGCCCCAGATCTCTCGATTTGGCTAATTCCACATACAGTCATAAGAATGAGTGAGGTTGAAGTCCTAAGTTGCGTTGGGAACCACCTCCATTTTCCAGGAAGACTGAGATGAGATGATTGAACCACTTCCCCTTTTCCAGCTTGGAAGCCACAAAAGGGACACAGTCTTGCTGGCAATATTGGCATATCTTGGGGCTTCGCATAACCTCAACAGTTGGCACCTTTTATTGCTTGCTCTATTCTTCATACTACTAACCAAACTGTGTTTTTGTTGTTGTTTTTAATTTCCATTTTCATCGGGGGGGATTGCTTTGCATGATGTCCTTCCTCTTGGCTGAGAGTTGCGGGGATTGATCCTTTTCCTTTCTATGATTCAGGTGCCTCACTCTTTCCTTTTCAGGTTCTTCCAGTTCTTTTAACATGTCAAACTCTGGAGATTTGTTCATGAGCGTGCAGTCACTCAATGGGGATTCTTACCAAGGGGCCCAGGTTGGAGCCAACGTGCAGTCACAGGTAGGGACCCAGCCAATGTACTGCCAAGCGAATGCGAGCCCTCCATGGTATTGGCAATTTCCTACACCTGTACAGAGAGAGATAAAAAATCAAACCAACCAACCAACTTACTTCACCAAAAACCAAAACAAAAATAAAAAGCAAAAATAAAAATAAAATAAAAAGCAGCAACAACCATTGTCTTGGGGAATCTCGTCCACACTTTGTGAATGCATTTGGCTCTGGCTTGACAGTTATACTAGGAAGGCAGGAGAGGAGCTGCAGGGAAAACAGTTAAGGTATTCCAATGCACACCTGGCAAGTGGAACCAACCTTTTTTTTTTTTTTTTTCACTAAAGGAATGAGGAGTTCAAAGTGTTCTCTCGCATTTCCAGGTTTCCTTCACTTACATTGGACACCAGAGCTCAAGGTCTGCTTAAAAGAAGGAAAAAAAACAATAAATGGGCAAATATATGAGTATGTTGTGTTTTCATTCTTAACCAAAAAGCCACCCAGTCCAGCACAATAGACATTTTTCCTTGATCACGTTTGGAGAGGAAGGACTTCAGTTTCTTTTGACAAGAGCACATCTGTGTTTGGAAACAAAGGTGTTTTAGGAACTCAGTGCTCCTCAGTAAACAGGAAGCCTTTTATTTTCTCCAATCATGATGCTCTCTTAAAGGGGTGGAGAATTCCTGGGAATTTCTGATCCAGATGAATCCAGTTTCCCACTCTGAATGCAGATCAGGAAGTATCATTGTCAGGGGTTGGCCAGCTTGTTGGTGATCTAGTTGCTGGCTTGGGAAACATTGCCCAGGAAATATGTTTGGAACAGACTCTGGCCAAATGACCAAAACTTGGCTGTCCTCTGAAATGACTTCCCAAGCCTTCTCCAATCAGAGATCTGGCTTTAAAGAACATTGGGGAATCGAAAAGCTGTGTAGGCTAACCTACAGCAAAGGGAAATGGATGAATGCTTCACTACTCTTTCCCCTGTTCACATCTTCAAGTGCTTTCTTAGTGAATCTGCTTCCCTCTAAGTGAGGTGAACTGCTTTTCATCTCACTCCTTGTGGTCTCTTTACTGACTAGAGAATTGTATTCAAAGATGATGGAGTGACTGCGGGCATTTCCCACTACCGAATCCTGTGTTCAAGAAAGACACCCCTCAGAATGCTGACACTGTTTGGCATGTCCAAAATCTGTCCTGGCCGCTGATGATGATGATGATGATGATGATGATGATGATGATGATGATGATGATGTCTTTCTTTTTCTGTTTAGGTGGATACCCTTCGCCATGTTATCAGCCAGACAGGAGGATACAGTGACGGACTTGCAGCCAGTCAGATGTACAGTCCGCAGGGCATCAGTGTAAGAAAAATAGGCTTTTTTTTCCTTTTTCTCCCTTCCTTTTTCATTCTATCACTACCAATTATTTCAAAGCCATAGGGCTCAGAATGCCACTTAGTAGGACTTGTCTTAGTTTTACGGTCACCTAGTTTATTGCTTCTGTATCGGTCATGCCAACGGCAGCATTCTACCCACAAAAAAGTGGGGATCGGGCAGGCTTCATGCAGGCAGCTGGCGTCTAAGGCTGTCAGACACAATCAGTGTTTGCATAGTACCTGCGGCCACATGCATTCAGCTGAGAGGAGCTGCTAAACAGGTGACACCTAGTACAACAGTGGTAGAAAATGTCACCACAGACTGAGGCCTGGGAACCGTGGCAAGAGAGCCAGTAGCCAGAATCCATTGCAACCAGGACCACTGTCTAAAAATAAACCTTGCCCCAGTTGATCTGTAGCAAAAAAAAAAAAAAGAAAGAAAGAAATTAAGATGGTGAGGGGGTGAGGTGGGGGGAACGACAGATGAACCATCTTCTCCTTGTTCTTGGGTGCGCTGGCGGCTCCCGGAGAGCATGAAAATTCATAGCGACAAGCTATATCGCACAGAGTGAAATCGATCAGACAGACACAAGGAGAACCGAGTGTAGATTCGGGACAGCAATCCAACTTCATTTCTCAGATCAATCGTCCGCCATCTCAGCAGCGGTGACAGCAAGCTGGGACAAGAGGGCAGCCTGGAAAAGGAGGCTGTTCTCTGGAGTGGGGGGTTATTTTCTGGGCTTTTAGAGGTCACTGGAGGCTCAGGCAAGAGGGTGGCTCGGAACTTGAAAGATTTTGATTAGTATTTGTTTTATTATTGTTGCTATTGGGATGACTGCAGATTATAGAGCAATGAAGATAAGATCTTTGGGGAGAGAGGAATAGAGATGGATTGTTTGCTATCTTCCTTAGTAGGTTATCCTCTGTTTCCTGCCCATATTCTACATCAAGACCTTTTTCTAGTTGTGATGATCAGAGAGCAAGGTTGACCCTATTGGGCATTCCCATTGGACAGTCAAGTCCTTTTTGTGGAAGAGTATCAAGAAGTTAAGTAGGAAGAAGAGCCAGCCTTCAGGTTCCCTCTGTCTTTTCAAGGGTTCCAAGAATGGCTGTTTGTCCAAAAGTCAAGGCAACATATTGTGAAAAGGAAGGTCTTGTGTGTAGGAGAAGTTGTCCTCTACCAATTGAGCTGGGAATAGTGGAATTTGGAAGGATGAATGGCCTCAGAATTGCAAAATGTGTCTATGCCCACACCCAAGCACACATGTGCCTCTTTTTAGACCTAAATTTTTTCTAAGATAAAGGATGGATTTCCACAAATGCAAAAGCTTTGTGTTTTGGTATATTAGAAACATGGGCACACCCAAAAAAGGGAGCTACAGAAAGGGCATTTAACTTGGAAGGGAAGGTGGCTAACTGCCTTTCATGTTAGAGCCTTTCCTTCCTAATTGGGTAGCAGAGCAGAGAGCAACCTTCAGGATCTCGGGTTCAGCATTGACCCCTGACGTCATCTGGTGGAGCTGGGAATCATTTCTGAAGTAATGTAACTGAACATGTGCAGACAATTATGTCTGATTATATAAGGCTGCTGCAAAAACTGGGCTTGGAAATGTCATTTGAAAGAATCTTTCATTTTTCATTAATTTTTCTGTGAGCTGTATTTACTCCATTTCTAGCATTTGAATATACAGAATAAATGAGTCAAAGTCTGACCATGATAAGATATGATACTTGGGTATCAATTTGAAATTGTCTCACTCCCACCCTGTCCAGGAGACTTAAGCTTACTATAGGGAGATACGTTTTCATAAAGTAGTATTTTGTGTTAAGCTGAGGGTGTGTGTGTGTGTGTGTGTGTGTGTGTGTGTGTGTGTGTATGTTAGGGAAGGAAATGTATATGTAGGGGAGTAGAGTCTTTCTGCCAAGAGAAGGAGAAAAAATGACTAGAAACTGAAAGAGAGAGAAACAGGAATGAAAAGTTTGAAGCCAAGAAATGAAAAATAAACAAATCCCTAAACTACACACAACCATGGAAACCTGCCGAGCTCCAGACAATAGCAGTGCTCTGGGAGTGAAGCTCAATATATAGTCTTTCCAAGTTGGCTTTCTCCTTCTCTATTAGTAGGGGCTTCCCCCCATTCTATCCATCTAGTCTCCACACGGGGCTGCCTGAAAAGACATGTCTATGACTAAGACAGAGCAGGATGGATTTCATCATGGTGGCTCCCTAGAATTCAGGATGCCCAGATTCTTTCCCCCAAGTATTAATTAGCAGTAGAATAAGCAATAGATTTAACTTAACTACAAAATGGGGATAACAAGTCCATCTGTGATAATATGAAGAGCCACTATTTATTATTAGAAAACTTTGGGGCGGCTAGGTGGCACAGTGAGTAAAGTGCCAGCCCTGGAATCAGGAGGACCTGAGTTCGGTTCCGACCTCAGACACTTCACACACACACACACACACACACACACACACACAAAACTAGCTGTGTAACCTTGGGCAAGTTACTTAACCCCCATTGCCCTACAAAAGGCAAAAAAATAAAAAAATAAAACTTTACAGTTTAAAAAGCCACATACACAAATGTATATAAATATCTGTGTATTCACATAGGTGTATATAGAGATACATAACATACATATACACATAATGCTTGTATTGCATATGCCAGATGTCCCCAAAGTCTTAGTGTAGTTTTAATTGTTCTCTCTGTCTCTCTATCTTTCTCTTGTATGTGTGTACACACACATATATGAGAAAGAGATATGGGTGGGTATATATATTTGTCTACATTTATAGATAGATATACATATGTGTGTATATATGTATATGTACTTTATATGAGTTTATATGCTAACTGGCATGGAGTAAAGAGCACCAGGCCTGGAGTCAAGAAAACCTGAGTTCAAATGTGACTTCGGACTTACTAGCTGTGTCACCCTGGCCAAATCAGTTAGCCTACTTTGCTTCAGTTTCCTCATCTGTACAATGAGATGGAGAAAGAAATGGCATACCAGTCCAGAGTCTTTGCCAAGAAAACTCCAAAATGGGGTCACAGAGTCAGACATGACTGAATATGACTCAACAACAATAGCAACAATAAATCTATCTATCTGTCTGTCTGTCTATGTCTGTCTGACTGTCTATGTTGGTGTGTTTGAGTAGGTACACATATATCTATAGAAAATATATATTTGTGTATATATGCATATATATATATACACACATCCACGCCTACACACACACCCATACACACAATCTGAGCCTGACCTCACCCCATCCTCACTAGATAGAATCTAATCTCCAGTAGAATGCATCCTGTTTGAGGACAAGGACTATTTTCTTTTTTGTCATTCTGTCACTAGTTATGAAGTCCTCATACATGCTTAATCCTTTTTATATCACATAGTTGTGAGAACCCAATGAAAAACAACTGTAAAAGCTGAATATGAGGTATAAATTTCTGTGAAATCGGATTGAGTTTCTGCATGTTTTCTCTTGTCTGAATGGGTTTTTCAGTACTCGTCAGTGTTTTATGGTGAAGACTGATTACAGTAAAGGTTCTTCACTCTCCCCTGCCTCTATTTAAGTTCATACCTATGGGGTACCCACAGAGCCCCAGCCTAAACACCTTTTTCCTTGGTTTTCATCTACTTCCCTTTCACTAATGACAATAGACAAGGGGAACTCTTTTAGAAGTTCTAACAGAAACCCCAAAGCCCTAGACCCTCCTCACAGCTTTCTGCCTCCGAATTCCTGCCCATCCTCTAAAGCCCAACTCCAATGAGACCTCTTCCCATTTCCTGTACATTTATTTCAAATGTTACTTATACTAGGTTTCATTTATCAATAATCTATATTTGTTTGTTTTTTAATAATTCAATAGAATTTTCACTCCAAATAAAGTCAGATTAGTCACTTAGAAAATTTTATTGTTTGTGACCATTTTAGAATTTCCTTGGGTTCAATGCCCCCCAAAACAAAACAAAACAAGATTGCACTTTCCTCTTTTTCTTGTTGCTTTGATGTCAGAAAGCCAGCTTTAGCCAGCTGGTCTATTTCTATATGTTACAACTCTCAGCTTTACAGGGTACAGAAATTAGGGAGGATATGAATAATTAAAGCCTCAGGTAATCCTGCAAGACTAGTTTTATCCAGTATTTCAGACTTACAATTGAACGTGACTTTAACGGTCATCTAGTCCCACCTGTTCACACGGTATCTTGTGTACATCATTCACAACAAATTATTAGTTAGCTTCTGGTTAAACATCTCCAGTGACAGTGAGTTCACTACCTCTCTATTCAGGTAATCCATTCTTTTTTTTCCCCACAGTTCTGTAAGGAAGTTCTTTTATGGTATAAAATTATGCTGTACTAGCTTACATAGCAGGACTTTAAGCTTGAACATCATTTCTGTATAGCCAAGACTTAAACCACTTAAACCAGAGAGAGAATTATTATTAGTTCCCATGCCTGGTCAATAAGGGAACAATATTTTCTTAATTATTTATTATCCCACAACAATTCAATTATTTATTTAATTCAACAACAAAGTAGAGAGTGGGTCACTCAACACCTTTTTATTCTTTGGGCAAAGAGCTGTAGAATCTTTCCAGTTGAATGAGTATGCTATAGATGGATCCCAAAGCTGATCACATTAGGCCCCATGCATGGCTTCATGGTTGGTAAGACTCAAAGGAAAAAGTATACTTTCTCTTCCATCTCCATTAAGCGATACATCCCTTATTTCAAACAAACAAACAAACAAAAAACAAAAACAAAAATTCAATCTGAATAGTTCCTGTCCCCTCGAAAGCATCTACTTACCTAGACCAGACGAAGTCAGGACAGGGTCAAGAATTACAGCATCCTTCCAAACATATGAAATACATATCCCAGATTTGATGACATGATTACTTTTTAAAATCTCCTTATGGTTCAACTCTCATTTTTTTTCCCCTTTTCCAGACTAAACATTTCTAATCCCTTTAGGCTCTTCTCTCATCCGACAAGGTTTTGTCTTCGACACACTTATCTGCAGATGCTTCATCTTGTCAGTGTCTCCTTCTTAAAATAGAGGACATTAAGTTACTCTTCTCATAAATATCTTATCAAAAACAGTAGAACGGCAGAATGGGCTGGTTTGAGTTTCACCTCCACTCCTTATCCTTTCTACTTTCTAGTGCTGCTGCTTATGAAGACTTAACATAGCCAAAATAAAAAATACCTAAATGGGGAAGGAAAAGAACAAAGGGCTTAGCCGACCTCCATGTCAATGAACAGGCCATTGAACAAGATCGTAAACTTCCTGACCCTCTGTTAAACACCATGTGTTGTGACTGGTGGGTATGTTGAATGTGTGGTTCAATCAGTAAACATTTATTAAGCATCTTCTATGTGCCAGGCACTGTCTTGAGTTCTGGGGATACAAAAAGAATCAAGTCAGCCCTTACCCTCAAGAAGCTTACAGTCTAATGGCTCATGCTTCCAAGTGGTTTATTATCTACTTTTAGAAATTCTTCCCTGAAATCCATGAGGAGATTTAAAAGAGTAAGCATATTAAAGTCTATTTTCCCCCACAAACATTTAGGACAATGAACTTTAAAACCTTCTTCAGCTGCGAATTTAAAGCCAAAAGGCATTTAATTCACTTGGGAACATGTGCGTGGGCATAGGCATGTCCTTAACTATCCCTTCTGACTCCTTTGATTTCTCACCTTATTAAAATGACAGATAAGGACATGACAGCTTTTTTAAGGGATGAGAAAGCAGCCAGTGCTTTGGGTTCCATCATCAACTTGTTGTCACCATCTTCTAGTAGATGGAGAAGGTGGCTCCCTCACTTTACGTATGCGGGTCAAGTTCACTGTCTATGAGGCCAGTGGAGATCACAGATATGCCTCAGGAAGCTCTTTCACCTCTGGACTAGTTTAAAACTCTATCTGAGATTATTCTTCCCCTTTTTTTTTTGAAAGATAGAGGCTGGGGAACCTGCCAACTTAAGATCCCAGGGGGCGAGGTTGAAATAATAGAGCAAAAGAAAGGATTTCAAGATCAACCGCCGATAGTTTGAAAAAGCAACCTCCATGAAACCAAACAAACATGCCAGGCATTTACAGTAATAATAAGCATCACATCCTGGAGCCTTCTTTGCTCTTTGTGGCACCAACATTAGCCACAGCCAGTTTTGCTGGCATTGGTCCTGGTGATGTGGTTACTAACCAGAGTCATATGCCTGATGTATATATACATTCATGTATGAGGAACCAAGAAAGATTTTTTTTTTCTAGGTCCTAGGCTATGTCAAACCTGGTAGCCACATTTCTCTATTGACTCTTAAGGGAGTCTCTTTTTGGCTCGCCTCCGCACAACTCTGTGCACTTAACTCTAGGGCTGGAGGCCTTCCATCTTCCTCTGTGGGAAACTAGAGAAACAGCCGAAGCCAGAGGAATGTGACACAATAAAAAAAGCAGTGGGCTGGAAAGCAGTAGAGTGGCGTTCTGGTCCTAGCTTTGCCACCTGTCCAAGCTCCGGCAAGTCATTTCAACTCTTTAGACCTATTTATTCATCTGCAAAATGAGGGGGTTGGTCCCGATGATCTCTCAGGTCCCTTCCAGCTTCAGCAGCCTCTGAATCTGTGCAAAGCTGGTGGTTTGCCATTTTGAGGAAGTGCATGAAGATAAGGGGATAGAATTCAAGACTACAAATAAAAGAAGATGGTTTTATTTCTGTGTGTTTGGAATAGCTAAGTCACAGAGACTTCCCATTGATGAATACAAGTATATGCAGTATCTTTTGCATGTGGAATTAGTATTTTGCCATGTCCTTCCCAAATGAGCCACCCATTTCGCTCTTCAACCCTACTGTCCTCGGGCTGAGATCTTGTTCATGCTCTCGGGACCAGTGTGGTAAGTTAGCTTAGCTCTTACCCTTTGCTCTCATAAACCCTGCCAAAGCTTCAAAAACCCAAGTAGAAACTGGGTTTGTCCCTGATAAAGTGATGTAGCCCCTCTAGGAATTCAATAATTATTAATTGAGTCAAAATGTTGGAAGCAATTCCATTGATTTCTGGAGATGGCCTCTCTCTCCTGTCTCTTTCCTGGTGACTGGACAAGCTATGTTTCTCAAATTCCCACAACTGGCACATTTTTCTTGTGCAATCTTCTAGACGTTTGCCGTTGAAGTCCTAGTCCTAGTTGAGTTTCTGGGAAATCTCTGCCTTTTAAGTCATCTTGATTTCTCTGGCTTAACAAAGACATCAGAGTTACCTAGTATATAGCCTCCTTACCTCCATTGAAGTAAAAAGCCTTAGTCAATCCAATGTAGATGCATTTAGAGATTTTAGAGATCCCATAAATTGTTTTTGTTAAATGAGGGCTTTTTTTCATGTATACATTTAAAGTTATTTTATAACTACTTGACCTCCTAAAAAGATGTTTCTACAACACCCAAATTAAGCACTTATCTGATCTATAAAGAAACAAACAATTGTTGTCACTTTATAAATTTTCAAGGTGAATACCTCAGTGACTGTTTTTTCTAGGGATTTCGGTATACATTTAAGTATGTGTCTGCCATTGTTCAATTATGCCTTGTAGTCCAAACAGCTAAATTTTCCATGCATATAGCTAATTGAGAAACAGTTTGGCAAAATTTTTTATTCAAGTTTTATTCTCAAAAAGAAGCATATGTTCTTTATTTTCTCAAAACAGTTGAGTATACATAAATAAGATTCTCCTATCTTAAAATGATGGTACAACTTAGTACAAGATTTAAAGACATAAAAACACCTAGGTACAATTTGGTACCTTTCTTACTCATCTTTGACTCTCTCATCAAAATTTAGTCCATATTCTTGGCTTATTTTTGGGCCCTAGAAAAACATAGTATCTAACTTGTCATCAACCTTTTTTTTTTGGAATTTAAAGTTTTTTCAAGATTTATACATAAATTGTCATGACTAACAATAAAAGACTTCGTGAAGTTTGTCTCAGAAACCTTGGCCAGCTGCTTCTGTTCATTAGCCTTTTCTCTTTCTGGAAAGATAAAACTTTAACAGAGGGGTATTAATTTCCCATCTTAACATTCTGAGGGGTTCCCTTTTGCTTTCTTTTGTCTCCTTTTTTTCTCATAACAAAAGCAAAAAGAGAGGGAAGAAAAGGGTAAATTGTGGTTATTCCATGTGCATGTCCACAATGTGTATGGTGCTTCTTTTCAGGGGAAATCTTTTCTGAGCCTCTTTCTCAGCTTGTTATTAAAGCTTGGAGCTGGAAGAAAAGCTAATTTGCATTGAATAATTAAGATTATTCATTAACCACTGCCCTTTGGAACAGTAGCTTGGAAGCTTGGCTTTTAATGTAGAGTCAGCCTGCATGTATCTTTTCCAGCACATAGAGCTTCAAACACATTTAAACTGAATATAGCAAGATTTCTAAAGTGAAAAGCAGAGTTACTTCGTCACATGCCATGAACACAAATTTCATCTTTTCACTTCTCTTTCGTACTTATCCATTTTCTTTTTCTTAGTATATTTTATTTCCATTCAGTTCATTTCCTAAGTTTTGTAGAGACTTAAGTGTCTGGGCATTAATGCTATCTCCAGAGTCTATTTATGAAATACAACTCTATTCTTCCTCTTTCTCCTTTTTGTGAAATCAACATAAACTTAATTTATAGCCAGCATTTGTCCACTTGTTCAATTCAACCAACCAGTTTATCAGAAATTAAGTGCCTAATATGGACAAGAAACTGTGTTCTTTTTTCCCACTTTTTTTTTTTTTTTACCAACAGGCATCTTTCAGTGACTGTGTATTGACTATCTCCTACTCCTCCCCCTCATTCCTCTTTGGAGAAGGTGTCTACTGCCCAAACTTGCAGTTTTATCCACTATCTTCCTTGTTGAGACATTCCATTGTTGGTTCACTGTTACAGTCAAAATATCTTTCCTTTGGTCCAAGTAAGAGGCTCTTAAATGTGTGTGTGTGTGTGTGTGTAATGGACCTTTTAGCCATTCCAGTGAGACTTATGGACTCTTCAAAATCATATTTTTAGATGGATAGAATAAAGGTAAAAAAAGAAACCAATTATGTTGAAATACAGTTGCCAGAATTTTTTTTTTAATCCATGGACCCCAGGTTAAAAATACCAGATCTTTCTGTGGTAGAATTCTATTTTTTTTTTCTTTATTGGTCCTTTGTGGAGACGGGGAAGCAAAAAACAATTAAATCAGTATAGCCAAAGAATTTTCATATCTTTGAAGCTTTATTAAGTCACTCATTAATTTTCTCTAAGCTGAACAGCTCCAACTTTGTTTGATCATTCCTCAGAAGACCTATTTTCAATACTTTAATTTTAATTGTCCTCCTATCTTATCCACAATCTTTTAAAACAGGAACCATAACCAGACATGGTAACAGGAGGCCTGATATTTCCTTCTACTGCTTATCTACTGTATCAGGTAGCTTCTCCAATGAATTTATATGCCTACCATCTTCAAAGTGCTTATTTCTGAATGTTGAAGTGTTGAATATGACTGCTCATGTAATTTGATGCTCTGATTTTTTTGTCTTTTTGGAGGGGGAAGGCAGGGCAATTGGGGTTAAGTCACTTGTCTGAGGTCACACAGCTAGTAAGTGTTAAGTGTCTGAGGTCAGATTTGAACTCAGGTCCTCCTGACTCTGGCCAGTCCTCTATTCACTACGCCACCTAGTTGCCCCAGAACTGATGCTTTGATGTATGTATACGTGTAGGAAAATCCTCCCTCGGTGGGATTGGATTCTTATCCTAGAAAAATCTAAGCAAAATATCCTCTAGCCTGAAATTACAAATTTGTCATTTTGTACATATGGATGCTCTCTCCATTGCCACAGACACCTTTTTGGCTTACTTAGGAAATGGTCTCTAAAAATGAGTGCACAGAAATTTCAGCACTTTCTGACCAACAAAATTACAACCATTATATCAGCAGTGATATGTGATATGAATGTGATATGGAATAGCCACAAATATATACACACTCCTCCATGCACACACATATGTACATATATGTATATCATACATGCATACACATACATATGTATAATCCTTTATATGTGTCACATGTAGAACAGGGTTGTTGTCACCCAGTCTTCCTTGGATCGACTCACTTTCTCTATCCTACTTTCATATTAGCAAGGCTAGGTTCCCAGAGACAGATTACACCACATTGTTAAGTTCAAACTCTCTTGGGATCCTAGGGAGTAATGTACTTCCTCTAATTGCCACTCTAGCTATTTAGCTCCCATATGATGAATTTTCTGTCTACACAACCAGTCATTCACAGTGTAATGCATGCATACAATGCATGGCATTTACCTAATTTGTCTCTCACAACAATATACTTTTAGATATTAAACATAATTACCCAACAAAAACCAAGGCATCATGAATACTGATATATTAAAGCAAATTCATTAATAATAAAATACATCACTATCCACGTATAAATCTTGATTGTAATCTTCTCCCAATGTACTCAGTATCTGTGTTGGAATGGATATTCAGATAAAGGAAACTAGCAGGGAAACACATCACGAAGGAAGGTTCATGTGCTTATATATGGGACCTCAAAAATATGTACTATAGACATTGGTTTTATGGACCATTCAGGAACATAAGTACCAAAAGAAATGGTACTTTGCTCATTACTTAATAGTTAGGCCTTACCACTCTTAAACTGGGCAAATCTTCTTTTTCTACTTAAGTATAGCATTGAGAAATCTTTTCTATTTATAATCACCTTTAGTAGGATGCTTAGAAAGTATTTTTTTAAGTGAAGAGCAGTTCTATTTAAGCCAGAAAACTGCAAATTTCATCAAACTGGCTATCCTTTGTCTGAGACAAGATTTGAACTTGGGTCCTCCTGACTCCAGGGCTGGTCCTCTATTCACTGCACTCATCAGTTCATTCAGTTATTCACTTACATACATTGTCATTGTTCAGTCAGAAGGGAAATCCCAGAAACACAGTTCAGGTTGACTTTTTCAAAACTGGGCAAACAAACCTAGCTTGCTCACTAGGATACCAAAGCAACTGCAAAGCTTCCTATTTTCCTTCATAAGCCAAATGCTTTAGGAAGAAGAAGCAGATCATTATGAAAAGCTTCATCTCTCTCCATTTTTATATAAGAATGAAGGAAAATTAGCTGTCAATGAAGCTGTTGACCAATATAGTCAGGGATCACTCAACTGAAGCCTTCTGTCTGCTGATTGCTTCTAAATGCCATAGTACTGACAGCAGTTTAAGTCTCCTTCCCCTGTTTTCGATTCTACTCCTAAGGTTTTTCTTATACCCAGTTTCTTTCCCTAGTTCCTATGCCTTCAAAGGCTTAAATGAGAAGTTCTTGAATTTCACTGACTTGCCTTTCACTTAAAAGTCACAGTACCTCAAATTTCCCATGTCAAATTGATATTCTTCTTTCATTCATACCCCAGTCTTCAGATGTTTATATGATTTCTGATTTTTTAAAAAAATGTACCCACTTTAAGTATTAATATGTAAATGATCTAAGGTACTGTAATAGTCTAGAGTTCTCAAGTCTTTAACACGGTCTTTGTGTGTCCTTGAAACTTTGTTTCTTTACCTTCTTATTCATCTAGTTTTTAATATATAAAAGTTCTTTCTCTACATCTTAAAAGCATCAAACTTCACACATAAGTGAGTCATCATTCTTCATCATTCTCAAGGTGATTTGTGTCTTTGTATTTATACCACAGCCTATATTTTTCCCCAAACTGTTCAAATACTATTTCAAATCTGTGTTTCTTCATCCATATATGTTAGGATGTTTTATTAAAATGAAATTATTTTCCTACATTTTTAGTATCAAAATGTTCACCCACAACATAAACAATGTCTTATATCTTTTAACTTTTGATATGTCTTTTCCTTTACATAAAAATGTGGGGTTTTTTGCCTTTTCCATTTACTAAAATGCTCCCTATACAAAAGGCCTTAAAGGGATAATATACTTTGTACTAGTAATGAACCTTTCCAAACTTGTCTAGACTAACTTTCAAAAAAAAGATACATAGTATGCCACCAGGCTATTCAAAAGCTTTAGGGTTTACAGAACTTGCTAGAGCTTATTTTTCATTAGCAAAGCCTTTAAGGCCTTGGGGCCATCTCCATGCTATGATGAGCAATCACAGGAGGACTTCAGGCTGTGTTCTGTACGATAGAAATAACGTTAGTCTAAGAAGGTTTTTTGAACCCCCTAACAATCTGATTATTTAACACTCTTTGTTTGTACATATACCGTTTATGAACAGCTTGGGAAGCGGTATAATGTAGTGGATAGATGCCTTAGAATCAGGGAGAAGTGTATTCAGGTCCTGTCTGTGACACATTTCACTGCTGTAGATATGAATAAGTCACTTAACCTTTGAGCACTCAGAGATAATGCTCTGAAACAATGTTACAGACCAGTTACCAATCTCCATAGGCGGAAGGGGATTTCCAAACTAGGAGTTTTATACACTAATAAGATCTCAGGTCTGGACCAAATGGAATTAAAAAACAAAACCTAGAGACGCCAACAGGGTAATTTTTAAAAGGAAGTCACAGGGAACCAGTTAGTATTATATTGAGGACTTACTGTGTGTCCAACAAAATCACTCTTGGATGACTAGATAGGAAGGAAGCAGGGTAACTAACAAATCAAAGGCCAAACCTCTGCCTTCAAGCAGCCTACAGGCTAGCTTGGGGTACAGGCCATACAGACAGACAGACATGCATGCATACACACATATACACACATGTATGTATATACACGTGTGTGTATATATATGCTGCAGAATAAGCTAAATTATTCAATTGAAGATTGTGATATGATAGAGTGTGTGCTTGTGGGAACTGTACGTAGAGTCAGATGAAAGGGTTTGAAATCCAGGCTCTCACTCCCTTTGCTACCCCAGGTAGGTTCCCTGCCCTATCTCATTCACAGTATCGCTTTCTACAGAATGTTGTGGAATCAAGTTATTTTGTTTACCCTGCAAGGCCACCGTGAGAGAAGCCCTTGGTCAACTTTTGAAGTTCCATAGAAGGGTTCTAGCATTTTGCATTATTCACCTCAGCCAGACCTATTTTGGGATGAGAAGTTGGGCCTTTCAGTGATAAATGGCATTTTCATTTATATTTTGTCATTCTGTGGAAACTTTTATACCCCTAAAGAATGGGAATCTATCCTGAGTTAAGCCAGTGTGGTGGCACATCCTGGAACAGTTCTAAACTTCTAGGATGATGCACAAGTCCACTTTCCCACAGCAAACAGATGTACAATAAAATCAAGGCAAATTCCCCAACCCACTACACAGCTGGAAAAATCCCTCTACTGAGGGCTGCTGTAGGCAATTAACATGCAAAATCAATTCTTCTTTTTCTTTCCCTCTGAGTATATAGTGCTTTGGATGATGAGCCCAGAATAAAACAGGGTGTCCCCCAGTATTTAATAAGGAGCTATAGGGCATGGCAAATCAGCATTGTGCTTTTGAGCACAAAGGATTTTTCCTATCGTTCTCACTTTCATTCCTTCTGTTCATAGAATTGTTTTTTTAAAAGCATTCCTCTAAAAATAAGTTAGGCACAATAGCAACCGGGGCCCAGTTTTTCAAAGCCATTTGCCTGCTCTCCCCTCCCCCAGTGAGAATCTTCCTTCCATATTCCCCCTCACCCTTTTTCCTCACCACCTTCATCTTCCCCCATTCCCTCCTCCCCCTTCCGTTAGCTGTAATGACCCTGCAAACACCAAACGGCATTTGAGTGCATTAAGCTGCAAACTCTCTGGTGACATAGCAATTATAGCTCTGAAATAGATTTGGTGCGTCACGGAAGATAAGGGTTTTGAAAGTTTCTGTTGTGATTATAGCTTGTAACTCCCACAAATAATAGGCTTCAAAATAAGAGGCTGCCAACGGAGCCTTTGTGGCTTTGTCTCAGTGATGGCACGTAAATTGCTATTAATGTCCTAAGTGTACTTGAATATGCCAGTCTCTGGGATGTGGAGTTGGCTCAGTGTCTCTCTTTACATGGCATGTCATTGTCGGTCTGATAATCTGTGGTAATTGCTGTCTCTTGGATGGTCAGAAATGTGTTAGCGTATATGTCTTCCCGTGTAATAATAAAGAATACAAAGATATATGTGGTGGAAGCTTGCTTACATAGAGTATTGCATGGGTTGGACTTGGTCTATGAACTCTTGCTAGGAGAGATCTCTCTGTATTCATTTTTTGTTTGTTTGCTTGTAAGCTAGGCATGTGTATTGCCTTTGTAAGTACTTTTTGCGTATGTCATTTCTTGGTTAATCTAGCCAAAAAAAAGTCAAATGTCATAAGAAATGAAATTGGGGCTGTATATTCATAACTAGTCAGATCATTTTCACTCTTTTTTTCGGAATTATATGGATGTAATCACATAGGTATCCAGATTCTTTCCTCTCCTTTAGAAGCATTGTGTTATATAGAAACAGACAGCAGTATCAGTACAAACTGGAGGAATGTGTGTTGATAGGTTTATGTAAGCACATATCTTCTCCCTCTATGGGTACTGACTTACATTCTCAATCTGTATATTAATTATTTCATTGTTACTATGTATTCTAATAAGAGGCGCCATGTCATGGATGAGAGGAAGGAGAGAATTGCTGAGCTTAAAGTCTCTCTCCCTCTGACACTAGTGATGTGATCATGGGCAAATCACTTAACCTGTCTGAGCTTTCAGCAGATTTCTAAGATGCTAAATTCTAGAAGGGACTAAATTCCCAGACTAGTGAAATCACAGGTCATTAAAATAGTCTCTAGTCCCACAGCATCTACATTTTGTGTTTAAGAGTTTGGAGTGGTGATAGGCATAGGGTTTTGTATTTAGGTACACAACAGTATAGTTCTAGATTCAGCTTTAGTTAGCTAAGTCAGGAGAACAAGATAGCCCGGGTACATCAGATAAACACAGAGACATTTTTAGAATGACCTCCACTGTGTTTGACCCGTGTACCAGTATATAACTATGGGAAGTAAAAACATTATATGCAGCTGCCCTGTTTTTACCTTTAATGGGAATAAGAAATTAGTCCTGTCCCACAGACAAAAATGTAAACATCCTTTTAGCCAATGTCCCGTAGAATATGAATTTCCCACTGCCCACCTAGAATTGGATTATCCATATCCTAAGTATCTTTTGGGCAGTTCTCATAGATGTCTTTCCTTCTATTGTGTGATAGTATGATCTTGCCAGAATGTCAACATCTCATGTTTGATCTGATGCAACTGTGATAAAAACATAGGTGCATTCCAAGAAAAATCTAGTTTACTGACTCTTAATGCTACGGGATGAGTTCAGCAGCAAGGTAAATGAGGATCAGGCTCCTAACTTAGCTAGATGTCCATGAGACTAGGAAGGTGGATTCTAATTTGCTAAACTGACTAGTTTCACCACCACTGCCTTATGTAGAGATAATACAAAGGAAGGATTAAGATGACCTTGAATGAAACATCAGCCTCAGGAATAGAACACAAATGGGATAGCATTGCACATGAGGTTGCATCCTTTGACTGGGTCAGTTTATGTCTTATGAATGGAAGATAACAGGATCCCCCAAAGCATTTTTGTGGTCAGACTTGTGGTTCATTACTTGCTGCTGTACATCCCACTTAATGACACTCTGAAGGAAAATTTAAGGACATGTAACATCTGCCTTCAATCATGGTGCAGAAATGCAATCCTGAGAGCCCCCAAAAATTTGACGATCATTTCCATAAAACTTTGAATGACCAAGCTCTAGATAGACACTAGGTCGACAGTATATCTCTGTCATAGCATCAGCAAATCATTTCTAGCTACAGACCAGCAACAATAAATACATACATGCATTGATTCTATTTGTTAATAGAATTTAATTTCATATAATCAGTCTCTACTATTGGGGGATGATTCATGATTCAAATCACAGATTTTTTTTTTCATTTCAGCCCAGCAGTAAGCATTTAAGTACCTACAGGGTCCCAGACACCATTCAATGTATTAAATATGTGAAGACAAGCAACAATTCCTATGTTCAGAGTGTTTACATACTATAATATATATTTAAAGATAAATGTATTAAACAGGTGCAAAACTGTTATGTGATGGTCAAGTAGAAAGGTGACTAATGATGAGACTAAGGGGAGGCTTCATGGAGAAGGTACCCTTTGAGTTGAGCTTTCAGTTTTGGCTAGAAGCCAGACCTCAACTAATTCAGGCTCCCCTCCCCAAATGAGGTGTTGTAGTCTAGTCTTGAGGGTACCAAAGCTTGGATCAGTTTCACCAGCTATGTCACACAGTGGATACAGCTCTGGACAGCTGAATTCAGATTCAGCCTCAGTCACTTAACCTCTCTCTCAGTTTCTTCATTTGCACAATAGAGAAAATAATAGCACCTACCTCTCAGGATTGTTGTGAGGATCAAATGAAACCACATTTTTAAAGCACTTAGACAACCTTAAAGTATTATGTAAATGTTAGCTATTATTAGATATAAGACTAAAGACTGAAGATTGGTAAACATAGGAAACCCCAGGGAATGTTTTGCATGCTAGTAAACATGATTAAAAATAAAACTTTAAAAAATATTTTTTTAAATATTTAGAAATATTTTTAAATATTTTAAGATTTTGCTATTACCTCCAATTTACCACATATTCTTTTTTGGAGGGGGGAAGGCAGGACAATTGGGATTAAGTGACTTGGCCCAAGGTCACATGGCTAATAAGTGTTAAGTGCCCGAGGCCAGATTTGGACTCAGGTGCTCCTGATTCTAGGGCTGGTGCTCCTAGCCACCCCCATATTTTTTAAATGTGCAGTTGTTTGCATATTATCTCCCCCTATCCTTGAGGACTGGTTCTGTTTTGTCTTTCTTGGTAGCCCCAGCACTTAGCTCAGTGCGTGAAACATAGTAAAGGCTTAACAAATGCTTATTGTTAACTTGTTACAAAGAACACTAGAGAATGTGTGTGAAATCAGTCAAAGAGTTAAAAGTTAGGGAGTCCTGGATGCATTTTTAATACTAAGGGTGCAACACACTAAATAAAAGCATACAGTATTTACGGTCTTCTTCATTTATACTGCTTTAAAACCAGGAATATAACTTCAAAATGGACTTGAACTTGGGCACAGTTGGGGTTTTTTCAGAGGGAGGAGATAACCTGTGTTACACCCATATATAGGAGGAACTTATGGATCTGTGGGTGGAGTTGATTGATATAAGTAGCTAAGCTATTAGTAGGCAAAGGATGTGGCCCTGGAGGATCCTATCAGAGGATTCATTCATTTGTTGATTCATTCCTTCAGTCCCAAATTCTTATCACACCCAAACCTTAGTGAATTGTTCTAGTCTTCTCTTCTGGTAGCCTGAACTCCAGTAGCCCAGCAGCTGTGGTATTCTACTCTGATTTAGCTATGGCCCTTCCTAGATTGTAAGTCCTGGTGAAGATCGAGACTCTGTCTGATGCATTGTTGTATTATCCAGTCTCTTACATATTTTCATAGTGCTTCCAGGGACTGTGATTTCATTAATGTTGGCATTCCGTCCAGATGTGCAGATTGAAACCCATCCATACTTTCTTATCCTCTGTCACTCTTGTCTATATGCTTCAAAGGAGGGAGAGAGGTATCCAGCCCCTAGGTATGCTAGAGGCCTTCCTCTATGTCAGTTCAATTCAACAGACATTTATTAGGTAACTGTTATGTTTGAAACTAGGGATACAAAATAATAATAATGATAGCTAGCATTTATACAATTCTTTAAGGTTTGCAGAAGAGTCTTTTACATGTTATCTCATTTGATCATCTTAACAACCCTGTGAGGTAGGTTATTGCCATTTTATAGATGAGGAAACTGAGGCTGAGAGAGATTAAGAGACTTTCCCAGGGTGACACAGCTAGTAAGTGTCTGAGTCAGGATTTAAATTGGAGTCTTCTTTACTCCCAGTTCAATTAACTCAGACATCTTGTGGTTCCCAGTACATTATGTGAGCTCTCATTGGCTCTCATCTCCTCTGGTCATACATCACTTTGCAAATATCATTGGTAGCTCCTTGAATGTACCTTGCAACCTATTTATGGTCCTCATCTGTCTGTCCTTTACTCTGGGGGTGACACAAACACTTGCTTTTCAATAGCTCCCATTACTTAGGTAGGTAGTGCAAAGATTTTAATCACAGTTTTATCAAGGAAATGGAATCTTGGAAAAATTAAGTGACTTTCCTAAAGTCACACATCCAGTAAGTGTCAAAAGCAAGACTCAAACCTTAGCCTTCTGACTCCAATTGCAAAATGCTTTCCTATGTACCCCATTGTCATTGACTGATTCATTTATTTGAAGGAAGGATGCCCAATGGGGCCATGGAACAGAGAATTTTTTTCTCTTTGGACTGAAAGAGGAGGTGAAAACCTATCAGGATAGGGATCTCAGCAGGACTGCTCTGGCCAAAACCAGTGTATTGGCATATCCTTTGGTTATTTTCACTCTAGGCATATGGTACATACTTATGTGAATTAAGCTCTAGATTGACATGTTCCATTGATGGCTCGGAGTGAGAGAAAAGTCAGGTTGCCAAGCCAAAAAGCCATCCACAGTTGACTCCTAGAAGTTTATCCATAGCATTAAGTTTTATAGTATTGTCTTTTGTTCCCTACTTAATGCACACATCATTCTTCAAACTGATGGTCCCCACATCATGGCAGACCATGTTCCAGGCTCAGCTCTCATGTTGAGTACTGATTTTTATACTGATTTTCTTTCTTTTATAGAATGTTACCATCATTGGAGTGGGGGAGGGTGGCAGAGGAGAAGGGGGAACAACCACATTGTTAGTTTGTCTTGCCAAGTTTCTGGGCAAGCATTACTAATAGAAGTGGGTACCACAAAAGAGAAAGGTCTTAAGAGTATCAAAACTGAACTCTCCCCCAAGTTGGGAAAAAATGGATTCTGGGACTCTTTTTCCATTTTCCTATCTATTTTTGCTGATACATCTCCCATTGTCAGACGACTCTGTGTTATTATTTCTCGCCAGCCCCACCATTACCGGGTGATTTAGGGCCCTAGAGCACGTATACCCCCTCATTCACACCAAAGGCATCTCTGGTAATGGCATCTGGCCCATATGCAGATCTAGCTCGAGTTGGTGCTGACATCAGCCAGTTTGTGGCACCTCAGCGTCTTTCTGGGTTGCAAATGAGAGTTTCTTAGTGCCAGGCTAGCATACGCTGTCACATCCAGTGATGGATTCTCTGCATCAACGGTGTGCTGCTAAGGTAAGCACAGGAGAAGAGTAAGAAAGGGAGGAGGAGACGACTAGCAGATCTCAACCTCAGCCAATCCTCTTTAGTGTATAAGGTTAAATTGAAGCAGTTTTGAATCTATTTCAGAGGGAAATTTCAGCAATTGACACCTGCTTTTTTCCAGAGAAAATGACACGGGGTACGCGGTGGTCACAGTTGACCATTCTTCCATCCCCACAAAACTCTTGTGCACTGGGTCTATTCAGTCCACTTCAGCAAAATTTTTAAAATGCCTACTAGGTAGTGTACTGGGCAGTGGGGATACAAAGATTTACCAAACAGCAATGTCTTTGCCCTCCAGGAGATTATACTCTATTATGGGGAGGGAGTGTAAAAGAGGATCTTGACAAATATGATAAAAGAGTAAAATAGAGACAAAGTATTCTAAGAAATATTTTGCAGACTTGGAAAAACTCAAAAGTTTGGGGGGGATGAGGGAATCTTTATAAGGAAGGCTTCATAGTGGAATTGGTCCCTGAGCTAAGTTTTAAAGGAAGACTTTAAAAGAAAGACTTTTAAAGGAAGAAATGAGGAGAGAATGCTTGCTAAACAACAAGGAACAGCCTTCAGGAAAGCATGGAAGCAAGAGATAACATGTTGAATTCAGAGAACAGCTAGTAGTCCAGTTTGGACTGGAATTTTAGATACTCGAAAGGGACTAATATCACATAAAAGTAGGAAAGCAGATTGAAGCCAGATAAAGTGGAACATTAAATGCTAGGCCAAGGCACAATGGATAGAGTGCTGGTCTAGAGTGAGGAAGACTTCTCTTTGTGAGTTCTAATCCATCCTCAGAAACTTACTATCAGTGTGACCCTGGGCAAGTCACTTCATCCTGTTTGCCTCAGTTTCCTCATCTGTAAAATGAGCTGGAGAAGGAAGTGGCAAATCACTTCAATACCCTTGCCAAAAACAAAGAAACAACAACAAAAACCAAATAGGGTCACAGAGTTGAACACAACCGAAAAACAACTCATCAATAGAAATCATATATTATACTGTTGAAATAGGGAAGCACTGAAGTCTTGTGAATAAGTGATGTGGTCATTTGGGCCTGTGCCTTATAACGGAAGGTTATTGTGGTAGCATTGAGAAAAATGAATTGGAGCAAGGCAACCAATTAGCAGGGTCTTAACAATAGTTCAGGGATGAGTTGATCAGGGCCTACGCTATGGTCAGGAAATAGCCCTGTGTTTCCCTCTTTCTTCTTGTCTTTTCTTCAATGTTATCCATTCTTATAGTAGTGGAGAGGTGCTTTATATAGAAGATGTCAAGTTGGATGCAAATCAATTCATATTTTAAAGATAATCAAAACCTCGTTTTCAGTAGGTATAATGAGGCATTTAAAAAAAAAAGCTTTATGAAGTAAATTCAGTTCATTTAAATAAGCATTTCTTAAGTATGTTAAGAACTGTGTAAAGTACTGGGGGTACTATGAAGACAAAAATAAAATAGCCCCTGCCTTCAAGGAATAGGTACTCTATGAGGGGAAACAATATAGACAGAGATTAAACTACACAAAAATCAATTCAGAGTATTGGGTAGCTCAAGGGAGCTAGGGAAGCAGGAAAGGCCTTTTGTATGTTTTGGAACTTGAAAAGGAGTTAGACAATCCCAAAGGCAAAGGGGAAGGAGGGAGAGAGTATTTTAGGTAAGGAAAACAGCCCGTACAAAGGCACATAGACAGGAGGCAGTATTAGGTCAGTTTGACTAAAACAAGGGGTGAGAGGGAATAATGTGAAATCAACCTGGGGAAGAGAGGTCAGAGACAGACCAGAAAGGGCTTTCAATGTCCAGCAGAGGAATCATTTATATTTTTTTTGTAAACCAGAACTTCTATATGCGAGGTAGGTTATTGTTTCATTTTGCTCTAAAAGACTTCTCATCTATAGATCTCATGTAATCCAATCCCTTCCTTTTCCAGATGAGGGAATGGAGGCCCAGAGTACTAAAGAAGTTTTTCTAAAGTCCCAAAGGTGGTTTAAACCCCCCAAGACAGGATTTCAACACATGTCTTCTGATTCTGAAAACCAGGGTTTTCTCTTCACGCTGTCACAATTTTATCCTACCTTTTCCTCAATGTGAGCCTTTCACATTGTACCTACTGATCTAGGCTATATATGCTTTATTATATGCCCTAGAAGTAAGAAGGAGGGATAAACATTCAAGAGGCACTCACTGTTTGCCCAGCACTGTGTTGAGTGCTTCTATAAATATCACCTAATTTGATCATCACAACATACCTTGGAGGTAGGTGCTATTATTACCATCATTTTACAGTTGAGGAAACTAAGTCAGGGAGAGTTGAAGTGACTTCCCAGGGTCACACTATGTATGAGGCTGGATTTGAATTTGTGTCTTTGTGGCTCAAGGCCCACTACTCTTATCAGCTGCCTCTATTCATTACTCCCTGGCAGAATTAGTGAATTCAGTCCAAAAGCTTCATGACTCCCCCTTGGGAATCATGTGGAAGATAGCTGGCTACATCTTGGACTGCACATTAGCTTTCTAACTCCTTTCCTCACCCTCCCCATAGTGTTTGGCACAAGCATTTTAAAAACTTAGCATGTCCTTGGGGGAGGGTGTGATTTGCATCTGAAAATAATGTGGGTGTTGTGGGGAGGCCAGAGTAGAGAAGAGAAAATAAAAACCCTTGGACCTTCTCCCCCCACCACTCCTAACCCCCACCATGCCATTGTTCACAGGAGTATCTCTGGCTCCTATTGCATTCAAAGATAAATAAATGCACAAAGGCCGAGCTTCCCACTTAATATTCACCCACAGTCCAGGAAAAGGAAAGGAATTGCTCCCTAGGGTTAACATGGCAGTAAGCAAGGTCAGCTGTTTCCCAAGACTGTGCATCATCTGAAAGTCTTAACATAAAAGCTGGGATGATACAGCCAGTACAACCTTTTGTGATTTATAAGAAATCCAGTTAACTCATTTTTTTCTTGGGGTTTGTGATCTTGTGGGGCTTTTATCAACAGTGACATGTAAGCATCTAACTTCTTCTAAAAGACCCCCGGAGAAGGGAACTAGGCGATATTTTCTAGTACTAAAAGCACTTTGCTTGGAGGAAGTGCTTCGCACAACTGGGTGTCCAAAATTTGACAAGGGATTCAGAGCTATTTCTGGAATGTATTATTGTGGGCTTGGGGGGAGGGGAGTTTACAATATTTCCTTGTTATTTAAACTTTACATTTTCCGTCAAACGATCAAAAATGCTTTTTTCTAATTGCTTTCAATTGAATACCTGTCTTGGCTGCTTATGATTAAAAAAGTTATCATGGGCGCCTACCTCACTGTGGCTTGCAATTAGACTTTTAAAGGGAAGGGTCTTATACATAGACTGTTTGAGTGTGTACTGCTGTAGAGACAGCTGACTTAAGTTGTTGGAAGAGAGAGAAAGTCTTTCAGGTGAATATCATTTTTCTTACTGAAGTTACATGTAGCTCATTTTCTTTACAATAAATCCAATCTAACACACATTTACTGGGGATCTACTATGGACCAAATGTCTTGATAGTTCTTAGAGATACAAAAATGAAACAATCCATGTTCCCATCTAAGTATCTTACATTGTCCTGGGAGAATTCAGATCTGTCTGGGTTTAAACACCAGCTATGCCACCTTCAAAGTGGGTAATTCACTTAACTTCTCTGGGTACATAAAATGAAGGATTTGGACTTAATCTCTAAGGTCCTTTTTTCCTTGTAATATATGATCTTATGTATAAAGATAAATCAGTTAAGTCTGCAAGCAATTACTAAGTACCTGCTCTGTTCCAGGCACTCTCCTAGGTACTAGCGATGCAAAGATGAAACTCTGTCCCCAAAAGGATCTTGCATTCTAAATACAAACAGATCTGTGGATGCACAGAATGTGAGAACTGGCTGGGTTAGCAAAGGCTTTGTGTAAGAGTGGGCATCTGAGCTGAGCTTGGGAGGAACCTAGTGATTCCAAGGGGATGCATTCCATGTATGGGAGATAGGACAAAGAATGCCAAATTTGGGGAACGAAAAATAGATAAGTATGACTGGAATGCAAAGTTTGTAGTGGGAAATGGTGTGAAAAAATGTCTGGCAAGGCCCCCTTAAGTTCCGTTGCTCAGACTATGGAGCCATTAAAGCTTCTTGATCAGGAGTACACCATGGTTAGACATGAGCTTTAGGAAGATTACTTCTGACCCACCTACCTCAAACTTGGTGTGAAGATAAAATGAGATCATACATGTGGAAGCACTTTGTTGTTGTTGTTTGAGGGGGAAGGCAAGGCAATTGAGGTTAAGTGACTTGCCTAAGGTCACACAGCTAGTAAGTGTGTCAAGTGTCTGAGGTCGGATTTGAACTAAGGTCCTCCTGACTCCAGGACCAGTGCTCTATTCGCTGTGCCATCTAGCTGCCCCTTGTGGAAGCACTTTGAAAAATACATTCATAACAAGTGCAGGTTGCTATGATTTTATACAAAGACTAAACTCTGGGGGGTTAAAATCCATATTTTATCTAAGGGAAGAGAAGAACAATGATTGTGAGTTGAGGGGGGGGATGCTTTAATGGTTGAGCCATTGGTGAGGTGAAAAAAGGAGAACCCAGATCACGGAGGAGCTGACTTGTTTTTGTTCTTTTCTTCCAGGCTAATGGAGGTTGGCAGGATGCTACTACCCCTTCATCAGTGACCTCCCCTACAGAAGGCCCTGGCAGTGTTCACTCTGATACCTCCAACTGATCTCCCAGCAATTGCATCCCTGACTGACCTCCTGCCCCAAAAGGGGGGCGGGGGCAGGAGGGAGGGTTTCTCTCCCCAACGCTGAAGCAGTCAGACTGGAGGTCGAAGCAATCAGCAAACACAATAAGAGTCTCCTTCTCTTCTCTTCTTCGGGATGCTATTTCAGCCAATCTGGACACTTCTTTCTACTCTCTTCCCTTTCTTTTCTGGGTAGAAGCCACCCCTTCCCCCTGCCTCCAGCTGTCAGCCCTGTTTCCTCCATCCTCCCTGCACCTTTCCCTCGCCCTGCGGCCTCTGCTACATCACTGAAGGATATTTTCAACAGTTAGAGGAATATAAAGAGGAGAAAAAAAGACAAATTACAAAAAAAACATTAATAAACGTGTTTGTACATTTTCATGCTGGTGGTTTGAGGAGCCAAATTTACCTCACTCCTAGATTAACAGGCAACCCTTCTTCTCTTTCAGTGTTTCTTGTACTCACACTACCTCTTAGCAGGAAGACGCCACATTGCCCTCCCTGTTCCACATGCCCCTCCGCCCACTGCCCTTGGTCTTCCATTTCTGGGAGCAGTTCTGAATCAGAACAGCTTCCCCTTTGTTCTCCGCTATCCCAGTTACTCTTGGACGAACCACCATAGATGGGTTTATAATGCTCCCTTATTTCCAGTTATTATTCTGACAGGTAGATTCCCAGTGCTGCCTGCCCAAACACTGGGGAAATGGGCAGCAGGGTAGGAGAGGCAGAGAGTGGGAAGAGACAGAATTCCTGTGTGCCTTCTCTCTTCCCTACAACAGCTCTTGATTTCAGAGGCACGGTTCATGGAGAACATTCAACAATCCATAAGTGTTCATTAGTTGCTCATTGTATGTCTAGCACTAGGTTAGGCAAGGAAAAGGGAAGGAACTAGAAGGTCCTTGCCTAGAAAGTCTCCAACCAGCCCCTCCTCCATTCACCCACACCCCAAACCTGCTTATACATCACATATAGATACTTAACATAAGTAACCCTAACACTATGCATGTGGTGAGATGAAGAGAGAAGAATCATCAACTCTGAGTCAGGGTCACTGTTAGAAGAAAGAGGAGGTAAGGGGTGGGGAGTTTCAGGACCACCAGGCACATAGTTAATGGGATGGGCAGGAAGTAACAATAAAAGAGGTAGTATTTCTAGTGGAAATGATTTCCATTCCCATCACTACTAGAGCTCTCAGAAAGCCATATACAGTACCTACAATGTCTGTTAGTGGACTTGTCTTTTATTTTAGGCATATCATACCAATTGCCAAGTTTCATAGAACACTCTGTCCTTGACTCTGAACTTCTTGCTATCTAAGAGAACAGAAAACATGGCGCATTGCTAATAATTGGCCTAGTTTGAACTATAAACCCGAGGGCATTGTGGAAGGAACAGTAAAAATTTCTTATCACAGTAGTTTCTATCCCCTGGGCACTTAAAAGAGAGAAGCATTTGTTCTTAGCAGGGTATTCTCCAACATCCCCTAAGCAGTCAGGCATTAACAATTTTCATAGCCAACTATGCAAGCAATAAAGCTGCAACCCTGTCCCTGACAAAGTGGAAGGTGGCTAAATCTCTTAGTGCCTCGGTTTCTTTATCTGTAAATGGGGAGAGTTATGCCTACCTCGCCAAGAACTTTGTAGGACTTCAATGTATATACATATATATATTTTTAGAACAGAGTTTTGAGATCCTTGGATCAAAGCAACTCTTAGGTCTACTGAGTCTTCTTTGCCCTCTGGTTGTCTCTACTTGCTATCTCTAATACATGTGTGAAGTGATGGTCTCTTGGCTTAACCTAGCCCATGCTGTGTAGGTGAAATAAAGGGCTTTATTGCTCTAATTCTTTCTATCATTGTAATTTAGAAAGAAAGGCCATTTTCTAGCTTGAGCCACTGTTTCTAAGTTAACTGATGGGGGCTGCCTGATTCTATTGCCTTGAACATGAGTCCAATATAAGACATTGTTAAGTACTTTGGAAGACAGACTTCCCACAGTCACCCACCACACCTAGCATTCTCTCATTCTGACACTTTCCAGTTGGATGCCAAAGTTCTGGGGACAAGGACAAGCATTTTCAGAATGCATCTGGTCATCACCATACTATGGCACTATGAAAACGAATGAAAGCTCTACTCTTCAGGGGGAAATTCATGGCCTTTTCCCCCTCCATAAGAAACTCAGAATGTGTAAATTTTAAGGAAATTTAAAATTAACTTGCTAGCAGATAGAGTTATGCCTTGAGGACCAATAGAAGTGTTTTAATGAAATGGAAAGACAATTAGTCTGATGAATCTTAAGATTCAAATTTGTGGAGGGAAGGTACACAGTAGCTCTATAGAAGCATCATTCCCTGTTCTGTGTTATTAGAGCCCTAAGTGGGACTTCTCTTGGACAGTACTCTTATTCTTAGGGTCAATGGGGAGGTTCTGTTTTAGCAGCAATAGCACCCCACCCTACCCTGATTTAAGAACATCAGAGTCAAAGCCTGTGCATTAGGTGAAAAAGGGGTGTGGCTACTACCTAAAGGATTCCTGTCTCTTGAGAATAACATCCCAATCCACCCTAGACCTTCAGGCCCAGATACATGATGATCATAAGCAAGTGGGAAGGAAAACTCAGAGCAGAGCCTCATTCCCATGTACTATTTCTCCCACACCTTTCATTTGTACTTTGCTCCACTCTCAAAGCATTTTCCACATTACACTCTTCACCTTATTCCCCATTTCTCTGTCCCACTCCTTTGGAAAGATTTCAAGTCCACTAACACACTACTATGCCACCATCATGGCAGCCAAGAGAGCTCTTTCACTGTTGGGTCAAATAGGAGCTCAGCAAAAGGATAGGTTTGGGCGTGGCAGTGCCTCCTGAAATTGAACACTCATCCAATCCATAGTCAGATAGCCACTCAGGCACCATTTCTGTCCCTAGATTCTTCATTTTCTAGGGGAAGTAGGTGCCCTTAATTTTTCCTGGCAGCAGATTATCCCTGAAAAATGATTTGCCAGAGCTTTGGTTTACTTACCCTGCTCATAATGTCCTCCTTTCATCTCCCTTCTCTTTCCCTTGTGTAGTTAATGACTCCCTTGAAGTATTTTTGCCAACTTACATCTTTTAATTTGCTTTTTATTTTGGCTATGATGATCATTCTTTCTTTCCTACTTGCCTTTTCTCATATCCATCCCTCTATTTTTTTTTTGCTTCTGCTTTTTTCTTTTTCTGCCCAGAAAAACCTGACTTCGATACCAAAAAAGAAAAAAACTGCAGAAACTCAAATTAAAAAAAAACAAAAAAAACTTTAAAAAATTCTCGACGATTCTTTCAGCTTTATTAACATTTTCCATTGTTTCTTGCGACTTGTGTCTCGTTCTTTGTAGTATTGATTATGAACATTTGATAATGAATGTTCTTGTATATTCAGATAAAGAAAAAAAAAACCAAAAAAGCGGTCTGAATTTAATAGTGTTTATAATAAAAATTTTAAAAATGACCTTCATAGCACGCAAAACAGGCTGGGGAATTGCCCCTCTTCTTTCTGTGACAATGCGCATCATTCCTGCATTTGTTTCTAACACCAAACTACCTACATTCATCATTTCCCCCATTTTTCTTTTATTTTCTCGCATTTGTGAATTAGTTCAAGAATGCTAGAAAAGTGTCGAGTTGTGCACATCCATTTCCTGTTTCACAATGTTTAAAAGTGACAGTAATTCATTTTGTAAACTAAAAAGAAAAGTTGGAATAGTGAGCATAATAGGTACATCCTAACACATTATGTTTATTAACTTTGAGACCCAGAAGTAAATTCTTTTCTTTTATTTTCCTATTCCTTAAAAAAATATATAAAAAAAAAACATTACCTTTTTTTTTTTGGTTTTGTTTGTGTTATTTTTGGTTTGTTTATTTTGGGGGCTATTTGGTTATTGTGTTTTTTTAATTGTCCAGACTATGACCTTGTCTTTTTTATTCCTTTAAATATATATAGCAGGTGATGTGAAAAGATGAAATTAGTAGACTAGTTTTTGTTTGTTTGTTTTTTGGGTTTTCTCCAGCACTTCAGAATTCTCAAAAAACTAAGACAAATCTATCAAAGATGTTGTTGCTTTGCTCACCTACGTTTAGTTGGGAGCATTATTGGACAAGAATTGGGCATATTTGGTGTAGCTTCCATATTAACCATCTGGTTCTTTGGTTTGATTTGAAGGGACAAAAAGAACAAAATGTAAAAATTTGAGCCTAAGTGTTCACTTGGGTTAGTTTCACATGAAATAGTTTCTTATTTAGCCAGGACTTTTCCTTAGACATTGTCTGCAAGGATTTCAGAAAATTAGGCAGGGCCCATATATTCCCCTCATTTTGGGAATCCATGTTTAGCCAGGGTAGAATTGAAGTCTGCTAATTTTTGTCCCCCTTCTCCTTCCACCATAGCCTATGACCATCGGCCTGTCCTAAGAAATAAAAGCAACTCATTTGGGGCTAACAATGCCTGCTGAGTTTTTGTTGATGTTGTTTTGACTTCAGTTTGATTGGCTACCCATGTATCTCAGTGGGATAAAGCAGGCTAGTTAAAATGCCAATAAGTAAAAGTGGGCTGATGAATTGTAGTTATTTGCAAGACTGGCTGAATTGGAATATTTTTATTCAGTGGTGGATAAAAATAATAGAAGTAAATTCATTGAAAAGGAACTCTGTCAGAACAAGGACTCCTGAAGTCCTTGGAACCCAAGCAAGGAGAGTATGAAGAAAGTGTATATTCTGCAGAGCAACCCTTCAGGAAACTGCCCCAGCCGAACACTTCTATTGCTGTTTTTAGATTATAGAAAATAACCAACTTTTCACATCACCATTCAATTTCGATTTCTAGCTCAAAGCTTTCTGGAGTCTTGGTTTTCATAAGCCTTCTTCCACCCCTTATTATTAAAATAAATGAAATAACCCCACCCTATCTCTCTTGCTACCCCTTTTATTGCCTTTCCCTTATAAAAGTTTTCAAGTTGTTTTGAAATGCATTCTTTTGGTTGTTGGTTTTATTCTCCCCATCCCCAAGCCTCCTTTTCTTATAATTCAGAGTATGAAACCTGCAAAGCTCAGCTTGGTTTTGATTTTGAAAGTTTAAGCTTTTTCTGCTTCTGCGAGAGCACAGGCCTCTGTCCTTTTGATTCCAACTGAAACTTTTGTGTTCTCTAATGATGCTAACAAGGTGTAGGTTTTACAGTCTCCTAATTTGTACTGGTAATGCATATTCCAAATAAATAGTTTCTTTTGTTGCAAAAAAAAACCCAACCAACCACCTTGTTGTTCTTGTCAATTTCTTCCCTTCCCCTACACCTTTACGGACCGCTAAGAGTCCTCGGATTTCTGGATGCCTTTCTCCAACTCGACTGTCTGCAGACTACTCCCTGGGGCCAAAAGACCCCCCTCCAAACTTTCCCTCCCCCCCATGACTGACACAATGTCCCTGCTTTCCATTTGCCAACATGATAAATAATAATCTGGTGATGCTTTCCTTTGAGTAAATAAGTCACTGGAACTGTTATCAAGCAGGGCCTACCACCATATCCACGTACTGGCTCTGAATACAGAAGGTATGGATTCTTACCCCGGCTCTGCCATTTCATAACTGTGTGATCTTAGATAAATCACTTAGCATCTAGAGACTTCAGTTTCCTTATCTGAAAAATTGTTAGACCACATTACCTCTATATTCCCATCCAGCTCCAAATATTGTGATGCATTATTTCCCCTGTTAGATGGCTGCTGTGGTTCTTTGCTATCACCATTTCTCAGTTATAAGAGGAAAGATTTTATTCATTCTTGGAAAGAGCATTGAATGTGGAAGTAGGAGAACCTGGGTTCAAATCCCAACCCCAGTACTTACCACTTGAGTTTCATTAGGCAAGCTACTTACTATCTCTAGGGCTCAGTATTCTTATCTGAAACCTAACAATTATTGCTGGATTAGGGGATCTTTGAGACTGTCAAGTTCTAAAACTATGATTGCCTGTTCCATCTAACATACAGTTACTGAGTACTTCCTACATGCAGGGCAATGTGATAAGTCCAAGATATGTACAAAAATGATTACTAAGAAGGCACTTGCCTTCCTAGAATTTACAGTCTCAGTGGAAGCAGGACAAGATATGAACCTAGGCATTATGGCCCTATCTTTGGCACTTCTCTTCAGACCTTGACAAGTCACTTACTCTGTAGGCATCATTTTTTCATTGGAAAATGGGACTGATATTTGTAATAACTCTGTTTTCACAGCATTGTTAAAAGCAAAATGATCTTTAAACTGTAGAGCAGTGTTTAGACAAATCATTAACTATAACTATGAGAGATCAATCAGTTGGGGGCTTACCCCCATCCCCACCACCTTTTTCAGTTAACTTTTTTTCAGATCATATGCATTACAGTCTAGCATCAGAGACAATTTAGATGATGAACCCAATTTTGCTACAATTTGGGGAAATTAGGGGGCAAAGGAAAAATAAATTAAGCCAATTGTGGTCTATTCCAAGTAAACATCTTATTCCATTAATTTTGCACAGTATTGAAGCTCTATACCTAGCATATAATAGTGCAAGGGAAACAGAATTTTCTAGGTTGAATGTGGTGTCCCTACCAGTCCCTTTCTATGATAGATGCTGAGATTTGGGGTTACAGTCATTTTAGTCTGTCCATCTTCCTGTTACCCCCTCCCCCATCCAGTCCTAGATCAAAATCATGATTATAGGTCCCCTTCATATCCTTAGAGGAACTTTCCTTCCTGTTTCTTTCCTTTCATTGACTTGTGACAGGCCTTCAGGAGAATATTCCTTTCCTCATCTCCAAGCTAAAGCCCACTGGCCATTGTTTTTTCCATTTTGTTCTGTTCCACGCTCTCTGTAAGTCCAGTGGATGCGCTCATGGCTTTCGTCTTCAGAGCTCCCATCCTGGAATCTCTGTGCTTCTCACTCATCCTCCTGAAGTTCCAACATGGACCATATTCATAGAACTGGAGAATCTCAGAGTTGAAAGGGACCTTGGAAATTATTCTACTGGATTTGGAGGAGGATGGGGATGGAAGGAATTTTGATTTCATTGTTGTAGGGATCCCTTGGTAAGGAATCTCCCCCTATTAATGATGATCAGTTCTCTAACAAAGTCTTAGAGAGTAGCCTGGGCCACTGAGTGGTTGGGATTTATCCAGCGTCACACAACTAGAATGTGTCAAAAATGGCATTTGAACCTATGTTTTCCTGACCCTGAGCCCAGTTCTCTCTTCACTATGTCATGCTAACTCTTATCTAGCCTATTAAATGTAGTCAAGTGCTAATAGTTTCTGCCTGAGCAGGAATCCCTTCTGCTGAGAGCTCTGCTTAAAAAAACAATGCCTAAAAGTAGATACCCCTCAAAAGAGAAACCAGATACACGCCAAAGATACTGTGACATTCATGTGGCCTCAGGCTAATCATATAACATGCCCTGATGTTATATCTTTCTTTAATGACCCACTTGCCCCAGGCCCTGCCTCCAACTCAACTCAATGCACATAGTTTTACTGTGTAACTGCTACTCTTCTGCTCCTAGTCCCCTAATTCTGCCTCCCCCTTCCTTCCTAGCTATTTCTGCTCAGCTTTGCTATTTTACCCATTCTGAACCTTTCTTCACTCCATCAGTATCACCTCTGTCAAGATGACAACACCATTGAATCCTATAATGTTAGGCCCGGAAGGAGACTTTGAAATCAGGTATTACAATCCCCTTCTTTGGCAGGAAAAGAAACTGAATCCAAGAGAAAGGAAGTACCTTTTTCCATTATAAAGCTCATGACAAGAGTAGCTAGACCTAGAACTCAGGTCTCTTTCTTCTCAGTCCAGTATTCTTCCCATCAAACCATACTGTTTCTCAAGGACTCATTGCCAACTTGCTTAAAGGAACTGATCCCTGCTAAGCAGACAGTAATCCTCTGTGCAAGTGTCTTTAATATATTGGAGTTTAATTCAGTGGTAGTTGATGGGTATACAGTTTAAAAGTCATATAACTAGTGACATTCAGTGTGACATAGGGCATAGAGAACTCCCCTCAATGCCAAGAACTGGTTTCAAATCCAGCTTCTAATATGTATTATCTGTCTGACTCTAGGCAAATCACTTGACATCTCAGTTAACAATAAATTATAAATTGCAGAGAATTGCTACTCTATGAGAATTGCAACTATACATTGCAGAGAAGTAGCCAACCTGCATTGACAGAATGAGCTCCCACAATTGAGCATTCTTTATTGCAATGAAGTCATAAATCAACTCCCTTTAACTATAGCTAGAGACAGACCAAGCGACCAGGAAACAGTTTTACTAGCTATCTTCTTGCTCCAGGTTGGCACTGATAATGACAAGGAAATTTTTTAGACCAGCCTCCTTTTGGATAGTGGTAATGAATTTTATCCTGCACAGTAGGAATCCATATAGTCTCATCTGAAACTACTTCCATGTGTCCTTGGCCACATCAATTCTAGATCATTCCACAAGAATTTATTGTGTTCTGGCCATGGCACTGGAGATACAAACACAAAAATAACATAGCCCCTTGTCCTAAATAAGCCCGCATTCTATTGGACAACACCATATTGTGTGTGTGCTTGTAAGTATTTGAGGCACTATTTTAACGTTTTTGGAGAGGAATTTGGGAGAGCTTGGACTAGTCCCTACCTTTATTCTGCCATCTTGACTCCACCCTTATATGTACCTTTTTGTAAGTCTTTTGCACTTCCATTTCATCCTATATTGTGTTAAAGGTCAAGAATCAAGTATTCTATTCTAGGTGTTGGCTCATTCTGATCCTCAAAATGTGATCCATGCTCCATGTTCTCTAGCAATGGTCACCAGAGAGAGCTCAAATAAGTGAAACTAATGGATTATCCCAAATCTCCTTTTAGTCTATGAGTTTCCACATCTTTCCCCAGCAAACTCTTCCCCGGAGGGACTAAGGAGCAGCCACGTTGGCTAGTGTTCCTTTTTGTCCCATTTCACTCCAGTAGACATGCCTCTCACTGGTTTTATGGAATTAGGTTTGTCACTACTTCTCTTGACTGTCTTTGACTGCATTGTAAAATGAGGAGACTGAATGAGATGGCCTCTAAGGACTCTTTCCGCTCACAATTCTATTATAATTAATGAAATGTTTGCTGAATAAAGAAGTAAAGAAGTCTTAATACATGAATGAGATAATCAGTTCATTTGAGTTAGATAGCATTCACTCCATTAGATCAACTTTGAAAATGGGCTAAATCTCAATTTCATGCCATCTGAAGATTTTTTTTAAGTTTACATGCCATTCTATTATATGCTATTCTCATCCAGTCTCTTCCTGCCTGAAGGGAATCAGGGAGAAGCATCATTCCATGAATGTGCTGTCCTCAAGGTTGGCCACTTCCCACCGATTGGGAATCCTTCCTACCTGCAAGGAGACAGAGAGATTCAATTCCTTGCTGCTCTAAGAGTAGGGTCTATTTTGCAGCCTGGCCTAACTCCATAGGTAGAAGAGAAATGAGATTTCTTCAATTTGCCCTCATTGTTCTTTTCACCTAAGCTGCCTAAGACCCTGAGAGGACCCCACTCTGAGACCAAAGTCCTACTCATATTAAAAACTTTCTTGCAATCATTTGAAAATTATGAACAAACTCCCATCTGGTCATACTCTCCCACACCCACAATTCCAGCAAATCAGAACTCCTGGTTGTTTTCTTACAAAACATCCCTATCCTCCACTGCCCACTTTCTTATTTCCCCTCAACCTCCCTAATGTCATAATCTAAAGCTACCCACCCCTTCTACTGTGCCCTCTGGAATACCTGCTCCATAGGTAACAAACTTGCTTTCATCTTAAATCTTTTTATTTCCCACTCCTTTCAGCTTCTGGCTCTCACCAAGACCTGACTATCTCTTGATGACACAGCATCCCTGGCCAGCCTCTCCAGCATGGGTTGCACTTCCCTCATGTGGGCAGTCCACTGGGGGAGTTGGAATATTTCTTGATCCCTATTGCTACTTCTAGGCTTTCCCTGTACCTCTGTCACTGTGTAACCTCACTTCCTTTGAGAGACATTCAATCCATATCTTACCACCCAATCTAAATTCTGGTATCTGTTATCTACTGACTTTCTTTCCATCTTTCCTCAATGAGTTCACTACCTAACTCACAATCTTTTTCTACTCAACTCTTACTCTCTAACTAAAGGACTCCAACACATATTGATGTTCCCTCAATCACACTTACTTCACTTCCTCAACTTATTCATTTCTCATGACCTACTTCTCCACCCCACCTCAGTTACACAGATATCACTTATTATTACTATCATGCACAAATACTCAACTTTCATGTTTATGAACTCTGAAATTGCCTCGTCTGATCACAGTCTGTTGTCATTCCACCTCTTCTTCTGCCTTGCAGTCCCATACCAAGTTCTTTGCCTTCACTGTGACCTTTGGTCCTTCAATCTATTAGTCTTCTCCAGTCCATCACCCCTTCATTTATTACACTCTTCTTTCTTCCCCATCTTAGCCCCTTAGTGAACTAGTTTAACTCTACACTGTCCTCTTCTCTTGAATCACTTGCTCCCTTATTATATCAGGAATCTTGCCCTGCCAAACCTCGTTTTTGGATTGTTTCTACCAGATGCTGCCTTCAAAGCTCAGGTGCTATGAAATGAAGGTAGAAAATATAGTGAAACCATGCAAACTGCATCTCCAGCAAATTTATATTATTTATTCTCAACTGGGCACTCACTGCTACCAGGCAATCCTTTAAGACCTTCTCAAATATCCCATAGCTTCCCCTTCTCCTACCTTCTCTTGTTTATAGGGGAGGGGAAGAGGAAACTTTCCTTATATTTCACTGAAATATCAAGGCAATTCACTAAGAGATTTCTCTTCTTCATGCCACCTTAACTCACATCTCTTAGGTGACTTCTGCCACTATCTCTGCCTTTACCTCTGTTTCATGTAATGAGATGGCCTTTCTCCTTGTCAAAGACAAACCTCTCTATATGTGCAAGTAATGTCATTCCATCTCATCCCATCCCATCTTCTCCAGTACTTGCCTTCTCTATCAATCTCACTCTCTCAATCTTCAGTCTTTTCTTACATGCTCATATCTCTCCCATCTTTAAAACCTTTGCTTGATCTACCATGTCTGCTAGTTATTGCCCCATAGCTTTCCTCACTTTTGTGGCTAAGCTCTTTGAGAAAACTATCTACAGTTGATGCCTCCAATTCCTTTCTTCTTCTCGTTTTGATTCTCTACAGTATGGTTTCTGACTTCACCATTCAACCAAAATTGATCTGTCCATAGTTATAAACAATCAGCCAACTCCAATCGCCTTTCTGTCCTCATCCTTCTTGACCTCTGCAGCCTTCAATACCATTTATCACCTCATTCTTCTAGATACTTTCTTTTCTCTAGTTTTTTTGTGAAACTACTTTCTTGTAGTTTTCTGCCTCCCCATATCTTTATTCCTTCTCAGTCTCCTTTGCTGGATCTTCATCCAGTTCATACCCACTAAACGTGGGAGTCTTCCCAGGCTCTGTCCTGGGCCCTCTCCTCTTCTTGCTTTATACTATGTCACTTCCTCATCTTATTAACTCCCATGGATTCAATTTTCACCACTATGCTTATGATTCACAAATCTATTTATCCAGCTCTAAGCTCTCTGCTGACTTTCAGACTTGAATCTCCAACTGCCAATTTTACATCTCAAATAGGATGTCCAGCAGACATCTTAAACTCAACATGTTTAAAACTGAACTCATTATCTTTCCTCCCAAGTCCTAACTTCTCTATCACTTTGGAGGGTACCTATCCTTTCAGTCAGCCAGGCTCAAAGCATAGGTGTCATCTTTGACTTTTCTATTTTCATCGCTCTTCTAGATCTAATATATTACCTAGTCTTGTTAAATGCTTGCCATGTAACACCACAGTCAGTTCCTATACATCTCCCACCATCAACACCAATAGGACCTTCTCTTCTAACAAACAGTTAAGTGAAATCAACTGACAGAGTGAACAAGGTTTAACAACACAAGCAATGTTCCAAATCTATAGTTCCCCCCTTGCTTCCAAGAAGAGGGAAATGTTTTTCACCATTTGATCTCTGGGATGAAGATTAGACCATATATTTTCAAAGCTTGTATCTTTCCCTGAACTAGCCGAATGTTCTGCACACAGTAGGTGCTAAATAAACATTATTGAATGAATTAATGAGTGAACAAACTATAACAAGCATAGATATGAATAAAGGCACATAGAGTGGGAGAATTGAATGTCCTAACTCATATTGGATATGATAGTTCATATCATAGGATCTATTACAGATATATGATAATACAGACTCTGCTTGAATACTTACATAGGTAGGACTCTCTCCCTCACAAAGAAACTGATTCAATTTCTATTCACACTAAGTTGTTTGGACTTTTTTTTCTTATATTGAACCAAAATTTACTCCTCCTAGAGCTTTAACTGGTTATAATTCTCTCTGGAGTTACACAAAATAAATCTAATCCTATTTTTGTATAATAGTCTTTCAGATATTTGAATTAATGAATGAAAGAACACCTATTAAAGAGATTACTATATGTACAAAGCACTATGCTATTCACTAAAAAGAAAATCAACACAATTCCCTGCTCTCAAAGAGCTCACATTCTAATTAGGAGAGAGACTTCAGATAGGAGTTTTCAGCTGCAAGTCAGATGAGAAAGCCCTATGATCTTTATAGCGCAGTCACAAAACAGATGGTAATGCATCCTCATTAATGTTATTTCCACCAATAAAACCATATCCATTTCTGTTGTTGGACAGAACCAAGGACTCGGTTGGCACAAGCTTTCTTTTATTTTTCTTCATCAGTAGTCGTAGTTGCTGAGAAGGTGGGGGCTGCATGCCCTGTAGCAGGAGTTGCCAGTTTGCATCTTCACAAAGGTTACTTTCCTGGATGATGGCTTCAGGGACTGGGCTGAAGTAGGCTATAGTGTTCTGGGCGATATTGCTATTGCCAGTGCTCAGGGTCCTGATCTGTTTCCATGTGGGCCTGAGGGGAGACGATATAAAAGTTGCTTGATTTGCCTGGCACATGCTACCTCTTATATCTCCTTCAGGGTGTCTTGTTACTCCAGATATACTGGCTTGCCTTCCCTGTTGGTCACAGTTGGTTGGCAGTTGGTAGGGATGACAAGTCCCCTCCTGTCATTACTAGTTGGGATCCTCGATGATAGCTTTGTGATCCAGGCTAGAAGCATGGATGGTGGTTTAGGGGCAGGGAGGAAATTGCTTTTCCAGGGGATCTTGGGCTTAGAATCCTGGGCTGTCTCCATTAAGAACTAAGGAAAAGTGGTGGTCGGGGTGATGGCAGTGGTGGTGTGTCAATTCTTTTCTCTATGTAGCAGACTGTCACTAACTAGGTCACTTTATTTTGGATGCCCTGTAAATTGACAGTGTTTATCCTGAATTGTAGCACCCAAAAGTGAACATAATGTTCTAGAAGTGATTTGACAAGATGGCAAAACAATTATCAGAATACTTCTCTTAATGAAATCTAAGATTTTAATTCTTTTTTTTTAGCAGTCACATCACTTCACTGGTTGAATCTTTGGTCAACTAATTTTTTTATTTTTGTTTTTATTTATAATTATTTCTTTGGTTTTCACAAGAAAAATTCAGGTGTCTCTATCTAGTACTCACACAGTTGACTTTTTCAAAACTAAATTAGTTTTGAATTGATCCTTATTAAATTTCATCTTGTTACTTTCAGTCCATAGTCTCCAACTTAATCTCTTAAAATTCTAAATATTTCATATAATACAATAGCCCCCTTCAAACTTTCTTTCATGGTCAACATGTTCAAATGTGCTCTGTGAACCTCTCCACCTTCATGCAAGTTGTTACTATGTTGAATGGGTACAGAACCATGGACCCTGTGGATTTCCTAAAAATAATAACCTCAAGTGTATAAAAAAATAGCATGCAGAGGACTACAAAGGGAACCAATGGAATTTATTAAAGTTACCAAAATTAAAAAAAAATAGTTCATGACCCCAGGTTAAGAACCCCTATTCCTAGGCATACTTAGGTCTCTGACTGTCACCTACTCTCCTGTGACTGAAGTTTCCCACTTATTTCTGAATCTGAACAAAGTGAAAAGTTAACTTTTTAAGGCTAGTTCATGAGTAGGACATTTGAGTTAGCTGGAGGCCCATGAGGAAAGCATGATGCATAGTTTAACTTGGTTTGAATTACATTGGTCTGGTTAAATTTTCTCTCTAAACAGATATTAAAGATCCTTCTCTGGTTAACAATGCTTAAGGAGATAGGGGGAATCTGGATCAAAGCAAGTATGCCAAACTACCTCCTAAGATTGCTCCATATGCTACCCTGTTCCCTAAAATTCCTCTGATTTGATTTAATTAACTTTACCTTTTCTTACACACAGACTCTTCAGCTATTCACTACAAAATGGATGATGCGGAGACATGCTGTTTGAGGGCAATGCCTCTTTTTTCATTCCCAGCAATTAGCACAGTGCCTGGACCATAGGACGTGCTTATTAAATGTTTATTGGTTGATTTGTTGCTTGATTGACAGACCAACTTCCTCTATGATCACTTCTATGAGCTATGGGTTTCATTTAGATGCCTTTCAAGCAAAATCCTATATAATGCCAGAAGAGGCTGTCAAACCTGTGAAATGATTTGAATGAAACCTGGAAGATCTTATTACTCCTAAATACTTATCCCATTCAGGTGCAATGGTGTCTGAAAGTCTGTCATTAAAGATCCATTCTTTGTGTTTCCTCTCCCATAATTCCTTTAAAACTGATTGCTTTCCCTCAACCCTCAAATGTACCCAGGACTACCTTGTCTCTTTCCCTCTGACCCATGTGATTCTTCTAATGATTGCATTATTTCTCTCTTTCCCTTCAGTATCACTCTCTCAAACTAAATGACTAAGCCAATTATCTCTATTTCCTCACCATTCATTCACTCCTTAATGCAATTTAGTTTCTTTCCCTACCAGTGTTGAGTCTACAACTCTCTCCAAAGCCACCCAGTGATCTAATCACCGAATCCAATAGCCTCATTTTCCTTGACCTTTCTGCATTATTTGACGTGATTGACCACTTTCCTCATGTAATCTCTTCCCTTGGCCTTATGACATTGCCTTTGCTATCACTCATTGCCAGCTCCTTTTTATCCTTTGATCCCTTAATTATAGAACTTTTTCTCAAGGTTCTGTTCTCTGTCTGTCCTTAGACCTCTACAGCTCCCAAGATCTCAAAGGGAGCAAGTAGCAAAGAGGAGATTTGGTTTGAAGATGCCCAAAGCAGCAGTTATTTAACTCAACTGTGTTGCTTCTCTCTCAAAATCATCAATAATAGTAACAATTAGTGATGGAACTCCTATTAAATCCTAGGTACAACATTTATATCGGTGGTCGAAACGTGAGTCATCTTTTACTCCCATCTCTTCCCCTTCTCCACACCATGTGCAATTGATGTCCAAGTATTGTATATTCTCCCTTTTATGTATCTCTAAAAGCTACACTCATACAACCTATATTGAATTTCTTGTCTTCCCAGTGGGGGTGGGTGAGGAGGGAAGAAGGGAAAGAATCTGGAAATCAAAATTTTAAAAACAAATGTTAAAAAAAATTTTAAAAAAATAATAAAAGCCACACCCTTTTTTCTATTCCTATTTAGGATCTTTAGACTTAGAGCTGGATCGGGTTTCAGATAGATGGTCCCAAGCTATTTTTTTATATGCAAAGAAACTTAGATCCAAATAAATTAAGTGATTTGCTCAAGACTACACAGATTGATGAGTAGTAAAACAGAATTTGAAACCAGATCTCACTTGAGATCCAGTACTCTCTTTTACTATACCTCTCAGCCTTGTCTTTTCATGTTATGTTTAATTTGTTATTATAGATTATTTCCTGCTCACCTTACTTCTGAGTTTTGCATCCTCTAGCCAGGAGTGGGGAATCTGTTGCCTCAAGGCCACATGTGGCCCTCTAGGGCGTCAATTGTGGCCCTTTAATGAAAGAATTTGTTCTGTGAAGTTTGAATTCAGGCAAAGGGCCACTTGAGGACCTAGAGAGTCACATATGACTTCAAGGCTGCAGATTCCCCACCCTTGCTCTGGCCTATCTAACAACCCTACTGCTAAAGTATCCATTCTAAGATGCTCATCTTTTGAAAAATAGCTAAACAAGTTGTGGTACATGAATATAGAGGACTGTAAGAAATTATGAGTTATTTTGAATACAGGGAAACATGGGGAGACTTATATTAACTGATGCAACATGAAGCAAGTAGAACCAGGAAAAGAACCTATAGAAAGACTCCAACAATGTGCATTAAAAGAATAGCAACAACACAAAAAGTGGAAACTGAATTCGTGAAAATGATAATGATTAAACTTGGCCTCAAAGAAGATCTATGAGAAGTCATCTACTTTCCTGACTTTGTAGGGTGGGGGACTATGAGTGTGGAATAGTGTGGATGTTAGATTTGTTTGATTTCTCTCTCTCTCTCTCTCTCTCTCTCTCTCTCTCTCTCTCTCTCTCCCCTGTGTTAAAAAGGGTGGCTCTCTGGGTGGAGGTATGTTGGGAAGTATAAGATAGATACCTTCAATAAAATATTTTAAAGAGAGATAGATCTAGGGATTGCAGGGAACTTAGAGGCAATTAAGACTTTTAAAAATCATTTTTCCTGAAGAAATTGAAATTAAGAGAAGTTAATGACTTATTAAGGTCATCCTGCCAATAAGTATATTAAACCCAGGTCCTCCACCTCAAAATTAAGTTTCCTTTACATTATAATACAATATGCTACCTAAACCACTATCATTAACATCCCATTAGAATGTAAACCCCTTGAAAGAAGTACCATCTTGCTTATTTGTATTTATTTTTCCTAGCTCAGTGCCTGGCATATAGGAAATACTTTATAATATTTTATACATTTTCTATCTATCTTAATTTTGGCTTCTTTTGTGCCTAAAACAATGCTAAGCCCAATAAATAAATGTTGAAAGACTGGGGGGAAATGGACAGATAGATGAAGGAAGGAATAAATGAAAGAAATGGTCCTAAGAAAGATAATACATTATAGTTACTATAAATTAATATATCAGTAACTTATTAAATCATCTTAGTTAAATTAAGTCTGGTCCATGTGGATGGAAGAACAAAGAGGGGGGAACTAAACATAGGGTATAGGTCATAGAAAGTAGGGATGAGAGTCTTCAAAGAGAAATGTCAGATCATAATTTAGTGTTAGCTAGACTCTTCTTTTTTTTTTTTTGTCAAGTCCTTAAACCTCCTGGGGTCAGGAAACGTGGGTTACTTTTGCTTAATAGGCCCCAGTACTGTTAGTTATGAGTTAAACATGCACATGATTAGCATGCTTGCTACATTGAAGAATTAAAACTAATTTGAGGAAGTCCAGAATCATCAACACAGTCCACTAAGCAGCAGACAATCCCCAGAAGTGGTTGGGGTGACCTGACCCAGGTGGGAGGAACTCATATACCGCCCTGGCCTGGTAGCCTCCATGGCCTGGTTTCTTAGCAGTCAGCCCAGGCACAGAAGATCTGTTTGAATGCTATAGTGACAAGGGCCATTTCAAAGAGAATGATGGGTCCCTTGAAAGAAGCCAGGAACCACAAAGGAAAAAAGATGAAAAGGATTCTAGGATTTGTTTATTTTTTCCCCCGCTACACTGGTGGAGGTTGATGCACGGCTAACTCCCCAGAGTTCCTTGGTGACATTTGTTACTTGGCTTTTTGGTCCTTAAATGGCAATTCTGTCCTTTCCACTGAAACTGCTCCTTCTTTGCTAATACCCAATCTTCCCCCAAGTCCCACGCAGAGGATTTGACATTTGTTATTGGTACAAGAGCATCATTTGCTGAATGTGGAAAAAAAGTTTCCCCTGAGGGAAAAAAATGAATGATTAGCTCAGATCCCTTCACCTTTTCCCCCACCTCAGGTACAGCTCTCTGTAGCTATGCTGGGCTCTAGCTGAGACATGCCTTGGTCTTTTTCATTTTCTGTTTCACAGAGACAGTTCAGGGATCGGACTTGTAAATGTAGGGTGGAAAGTAGGGTTGCTTAGGTGAGGTATTCAGGCTAATGCCTTTAGCTCTTGCCTAGTGGGTGAAGTACTGAACTTAGGGACAGAAGGTGGCATTTCCAGTGCAAAGTCTGCCACTCGGTAGCTGTGAAAGCTAATGGAAGGCAGTGTGCTATTGGGCAAACCATTTCTCTGAGTTGCCATTTCTTCATCTGTAAAATGAGAGCATCCCATGAGATGATGTCAAATTTCCCTTCTGTCTCTAATATGGTATGACTCTGTGATGTATCCTCCATTAGCATCTCTATCCTTTCCCACCGTGTGACTTTGCTCCTTCTTCAGGACTGCCATCATCACTGCCCACTCACACTCTCCTCTTTCTTTAAGGACCACCTGCTTCTTCATGAAGCCTTCCCACAGGGAGTAACCTCTCATACCACTTTGTTGGGGATGCTTTCATTTATAAAGATTCCTCTCTTTTGTGTTACTGTTTCAATAGAGAAATGTACATTTTATCTCCCTTACTAGACTGTGAGTTAGTTCACTGGGGACAGGGACATTTTTGCTTATGTGACCTACTGAGGACCACACAGGCTGTGTTTCAAAGGGAGATGGCAAAATCCTACTTCCAGTACTGCATGGGATCTCAGATGTCATGTTGTCAAGGTTCATTGAAATATGAGAAAACAAGACTTGCCCAAAGTCCCATAAAGCATCGGAGGTGGCCCATGAATCCAATGTTCTCTGCTCATTACACCATAGCGTGCCACTGTGTTTTAAAAAGAGGGTTTGAATTGAACGGAGAGGAGGGATTCTATCAGCGATATCCTGCATATGCTAGAAATCCCATAAATGTTTGTTGGTTGGTTAATGCCTTGATATTCCATTTCCCATCTCCATACTTTTGCATAGGTTGTCCTCCATGCCTGGGAAGCTCTACCTTCTCACTTTTCCTGGAATACATAGATCCCCTTCCAGACTCACCTCAAGTGCTGCTTCTACCCTTCCTGAATCTCCTACTGTCCAATCGTTCCCACTTTAAGTTATCTTGTGTGTATTTTGTATTTGTTTTATTATTATCTGTGCAAGTGTTTGCCCTCTGCTATAATATGAATTTCTCAGTTTCTATTTGTCACTATGGAGCAATGGATAGAGCACTGGGCTTGGAACCAGGAAGACTCATCTTCCTGAGTTCAAATCCGGCTTCAGAGATTTACTAGTTGTGTGACTCTGGGCAAGTCAGCAGTTAGCCCTGTTTGCCTCAGTTTCCTCATCTGTAAAATGAGCAGGAGAGGGAAATGGCAAACTACTGCAGTATCTTTGCAAAACAAACAAACGAACAAACCAAAAATCCCAAACGAGATCAAGAAGAGTCAGACATGACTGAAATGGCTGAACAACAAAAATATACTCAGCACCTAACAGTGCCTGGTACACAGTGGGTGCCTAATTAATGCTTGCTGAATTGAATTGTGCCCAGAGAGAGGAGGTCAATGTTCTTGTGGGGGGAGGGGGCAACTGCAAGTCTAGGTTGCTCGGTTGGTGAACTAGGCGAATGCCCTGAGTACCTCGTTTTCGGGGAGCTCCTTGGTCCTGCCTGTTTTCACATTCTTTCCCCTCCCTTCCTCCCTTCTCTTCTCATCCCTCCTCCCCCATTCAGTGTAAATCTCCTGCAGAGCACTGTTTCTCCTTGTGGTCACACAGTAACAGGCCACTAAACCTGCCAGTGCCATGAATTACGAGTTAGTCCCTGGAGCCCAAGTCTCTGATGTCCGTGGAATGAGTTGTAGGGCTCCCTGGCTGCTGGGGGTTTTATTTATTTATTTGTTTGCTTTAGCATATTTTAATCTGATCATTAAACGGCAATCTGCCACCCATCCCCTACCCTGGCCATTCTCAGATGGAACAGATTTTTCATGGATAATGATACCTATAAACATTGATACTGACACGCAGCTAGAAGTGAGCAGAATCAGCTGATTAGAAAGCAAATCTTGAATGGAACCTACCCCCCTAGACCCTCTCTCCTTGGCTCCATTTTGGGAGAGGGGGAGCTTAGCACCCATATAGCTCATCCCATACTGGAGCTAAGGAGAAAGGTCACATTGGCTAGGCTTGTCTTCCTGGAAGCTTCCACACTGGGGAAAAGTCTGCCTTGCAGTCAACAGTGACTGATTCTGTGTGTCCCATCACTGCATATAAACTGGATACTGCTCTGCATGCAGTATGATAGTAAAAATGTCACACGATGGGCCTTTATGTTACTGCCCAGGGAGAGAGCTGTGTTGATAAATCAAAGGTAAAAAGGGCACCAGATGGTGCCAAGGGAGCCTCTCTTGCCTAAGTTGTTGCTTCAGATCCAGTATACCTCCACAATGGCAGTGATCATGTGGGTCAGTGACCCTTGGAGGTAAATTGAGAGAGGCACAGGGCATAACAGAAGGGGTAGCATGTAGTAGAAATAATGACAAATTCAGTTCTGGAATTATAGATAAAGAATTAGTATGTACATTAGATGCCATTTAGTCCCATCCCCTCATTTGACAGATGAGGAAATCAAGGCACAAATAGGTTAGCTGAATTGTGCGAGGTCATCTAGATAGTAAATGATGCAAGTGGGATTTAGATCTAGCCCCTCTGACATTAAATTCACTGTTCTTTACAAGAGGATCTGGGTTCACATTTCAGGTTTGCTACTTACAATTTAACCTTGAGTAAGTCACTTTCCTTCCCTATATCTAATTTTTCTCATCTATAAAATGATTTTTTAGACTATAGTTTGGAGATGGTGACCCAAATGACTACAAACCGGAACTTTGGTCATTAAAAGTTTCTGAGTCTTTGTTGTCCTAATTGTTGTTTAATCAATTAGTCATGTCCAGCTCTTTGTGACTCCATTTGATACTGGCATTGTTTGCCATTTACTTCTCCAGCTCATTTCACAGATGAGGAAATGGAGGTAAACAGGGCTAACTGACTCACCCAGGCTCGCACAGCTAGTAAGTGTCAGGGGATGAATTTGAATTCAAGTCTTCCTGACTCCAGACTGGGTGCTTTATCCATTCAATCATCTAGCCACCCTTTATCTTTTACCTACCACAGTGCAACAAACAAACAAACAAAAGGCAAATAATAAAAATAAAATAAAGGAAATATGAGTAAATGAAAAATATATATGGTACATAACTAGTATCTAGTAAATATATATGCTACTTTGGGTCTATATTTTGATTAGGTAAAAAAATAAATCATGGAAATAATAGAATGCCTAAAAAGGTAGAGAAATAAGTGTGGAGAATTGGTTTAGGAGTGGTGGGGTGCAAGGAGAGATGAAAGGATGGAAGATACTTATTACATAGAGAAATTTCAAAATTATGTATTGTGGAGGTAGTATACTTGGAGTGATGAAGCATTGTTCATCCTTCATTCTTGTAGAGGACCAATGGTATCAGAAGGGTGATGTCTTGACTTGCAAGGGAATTGGATTCAAGTGAGATAGGGCTATTCAGTCATCAGCCTCACTCTCTCCTCCAGAGTCATCAGAGCCCAGTGGCCAGACATAGGGCAAGATGACTGGTGATGGCCCCAGATGCAGTGGGAGGCCATAGCCTTTTTAAGCTAAGGTCTTTCCCAGGCAGGTCTCAGTTTGTCTGAGGCAACACCCATTCAATATTTAAATGCTAGGTAAGAATTGAAGGAAAAGATGACCTACTTTGATGATGAAATCAAGAGTAAAGTCATTCCTGTGTGTGACTGAATGGAAGAGACAGTGAAGATCATCATTGTTAAGGGGGTTTATGAACTGGGGATTAAGGGAATTTGAAGGGATATCAACATGTTAATTGAAGCATCAAAGTATTAAGACTGGTAGGCTGGAGACAAAAACAACAAGCCAGGTATTAATTTTCTTCAGAAAAAAGGGAGAATGGCCCAGAGACTGGTAAATGGCTGCCACAAGGAACAATATAGTATAATATATCTGAATAGAATGACCTTCTAAGGAGAAGAGATTGCTGAGGAAGAGTGGTAAGGTGCATTCTGGAACTGGAAGTGAGAAAAAAGAAAAATGTGTATTCCTCATTTTAGTCTAATAGGTCTACAGTAATGACAGAAGCCATATCCAATTCTAGAGACAGTGACCAGAGATGTGATGTTTCTGGGGGAACTTTCTTCCATGAATATAAGAAGGTAGGAGCTCGAGAATTCTAAAATGGGGGTAATTTATTACCTATAGAACAGGGTTTCTCTAGGGAAAAATTGAAGAGGAGGATAGAGTGGAATATGGTTATTGGAAGGGTAGGACTGACAGGGATGGCTGCAATGTCACAGGTAGTAGTATCATGGAAGGGAACATCTGCCCAGGTGTTTTATGACTCAATCATAGGGACTCTAAGTAGAGGAGAAAGTTAGCTAGTTGTAGAATAGTAGATTATCATGCCTTCCCTGGTGGTAGTGGTAAGAGATTTGATTATCATTCCCTAAGCAGAAAGTGGAGAACAGGAAGGGGATTTTCTGAGACCAGCAGTAGAGCAGATGTCTTTCATGGTTCTTCTATTTGTTGACCTGTATCCATGAAAGGATATGGGAAGGAACATCAGGTGCCTGAAATATGGCAGGTTCAGTCACAGTGCAAGGGTAGCAGCTGTCAAACCATGGCCCAAAATTAATATGCCTGACAACCTGCTCTGGGAAATGGGATCCTTAACTGTAGCCCTGACCCTGATCTTAAACCTAATTGTCATTCTAATTAACCCTAACTTGAGCTACTCTACATGTAAGTTAGTGGATGATTTATTGATTATTTATAATTAATCCTCAAATGCCCCACCGTGACTTGGAGATAATCCTAGACGCTTTAGAAGCTCTTCCAGTGAAGGAAAAGGGCTGAGAGGTATAACCTAGCTGGAAAGGCTTGGAATAAGATCTTGGCTAGTTGCCAGAGCACTGGTCTACCCAAATTCCTATCAACATCTCCAGAAGGTGATGAATATTTCTGTTCACAGCAACCTATGCAATAATTTGGGGACACAAGGAGGGATTGCAATCTGCAATAGTGGGTGGAGTGCTCCAACTGATGAAATCACAGGCTCTGTGGTACATAAGTGTTACTCTAAATGATAATAACATTGTTTCAGGTCCAAGTGCCCGCATATTGTTCCCTTATTTTAGACAGTCATGTCATGACAAAACTCATGGAAAGGGAATCCAGTTTTAAAATATATGGAATTTGAGGCCTGAAAAATATCCTAGTTATCATCGACTGACCCATACCTCCATCTTTTGGTAGAGTTTTAAACTGAGCCATCTTGAATCATGTGCAAAGGCAGCTGATGCTATGATTATCATATAGCTCAATTGTGGGTCATTGATTTCCAATAAGCCACCAAGTGTGTTATATTGAAAGGAGGAAACCTCAAGTAAAGACCAATATTCTGGCGACCAACAAGCCTACATTTTATCATTTTAAAGGTAAAACCTCTCCCCCTTTGTGTGCTTTATTGTTTCAATCTGTAAAATGGGGTTAATCCGATTTCCTACTAACATGCCATGTTCCATGGATTCAGAGAGGATTTACAAGGTAGGTATAGAAGAATTCTTCGAAGTACTGTTGGATAAACTAACTGTTTGAAAACTCAGATGGGAAGGCAGCTAATTCTTGGTGTGGGATGAGTGAATAGCTCAAAGTTATAGATTTGACTGTGACATCTTAAAGGCTTTGGAACTGGAAGGGATTGTAGAGGTCATTTAATTTATCACATGCACTTTGCAGATGGGGAAACTGAAGCCCCCAACAAGGAAATCATCTACCTGAGCAAATATACATTATATGGGTGGTAGAATCAAGATTTGAATCCAGATCTTCTAACTTGACATATAAGTTCTTAAAGACAGAATTAAAATCTCTCCCTCTCCTTCTCCTACATACACCTATTTCTCCTTCTCTCTCCTTTCCCATTATCTCAGAGATTTCATTAAACATTTCAGAGAAAAATAATAAACCAAAGAACCAGGCACCCAGAAGAAGAAGAAGAAGAAGAGGAAGAAAAAGCCAGACCCCATTCCTTTCAGTCACTGCTCGCTGACTGCCTCATATCCCCCATGGATTTCTTGTCAATGACTATTCAATCTCAAGCTTGACCTTTCTATTCTAAATAACACTGCAATATCAGCCTGGCCCAGCCTGCAGCTTCTGCAGGAAATTAACTGTATCTGGCTCTCACAGGAGACCCACGAAATCCCCTCAGTAACTGAGCCCAGACTGGTTTGGAGGAAAAAAAAAACAAAAAACATCCAGCATTATCTTCCTTCCATACACTCCTCCTAATACCCGTCTAAATATCACAGAGCTCCCAGCTGTTTAATTCTAATAAATACTCATCTATTCTCAAAACAGACAAATGTTAGGTCTCAGGTGGGCCCCGTGCCTTTCTTGTGGCAAAAAGAAAGGGGAAAAACGGAAGGAAAAAAGAGAGACCCCTGGCTAGCTTTAGATTTCCATTCATGGAAAATGCCAGTTTGTGAAAACAGCTGAGTTCCCCTTTGCTCAGAGCCAGAGATGACTTCTTGTGTATGTCATTGGAGAGCCAACTCTGGATCCCTATGTTCACCCCTCACTTCTGCTCTGTATATCTTGGAGATTGAGATGTGATACCACCAAATGAGTGTGCTTTGGGATGGTCTTTTAGAGTCCACCAAGGGGTTAAGTATCATCTTATAAACGCATCAATTTGGTCAAGGAATTTTCCTTATCAACTCCCAATAAGATGATCAGTCAACAGCACCTAAATACCCCTGTTGCAGTGGAAGCCTAGAAGTTGGGCTCCCTCTTTTCTCTCGAGTCATAATTCTTTGCAATTAACACAGAATGATTGGTATTGAAGTATTAGGAAAGGGACAGAAATTTTACGACATTTTTGCTAGTGGGGTGCAGGATTTTTTTTGGCACAAACATTGATGGAATTTCAGTGACCTATGTCCCATCTGTCTTTGTGAACATTCACAACCAATTGAGAACAAATGGTTGGGTATACAGAGCCTCAGAGATAATAATGAGTTTTCCATTACTGTCTGTGTGACTGGTGTGGCCATTGCATAACTTGATCTCTGTCTTTAGCCCTAATCAAGTGATACTCAGTTGAAGACATCACCTATTCAGCCTTGATGCCTGGGAATATCTTTAATATTTGGAGCAATCTCATCAAGCCCTTGATAAAGCAAGTGACAATCCTTTAGTAACCTGATGAACTGTCTCCAAAATGAGGGCATTTAGTCACTTAAATCACAGTTTTAGGGATTCAAAAGAACTAAAAATTCATCTGATCCAATTCCTTGATTTTACAGATAAGGAAAACAGGCAAGAAGAGATTATATAACTTGCCTAAAGTCACACAGGTATTAAGTGGTAAAGCTACAGCTTGAATTTAGGGCCTCTGGCTCCAAATACTTTTTTTCCCATTGTACCATGAATGTTCACTTGAATTATTGTCTTTAATTGTCCCTGAATGCATATAATCCCTGGTACTGGGAATGTGAAAGCTGAGCCTGGTGGATCAATTGAGTTTGGGAGTAATCTGTAGTAAGGCTAGTGCTTCCATTGTCGGGCACCAGTTAGTGAGCCTTTGACAAGGGAAGAGGAAGGGAACAGTCTAAAAAGGGATGAATGGGCCTAGGTTGGAAGCAGAGCACCATTGTCCTTGTCAGTTGACAGCAGTGTGGCATGTGGTATGAAGGAGATTGATAAAGCCAATTTCAACAAATACATAAGTAAATGTCCCCAAGCATATATTTATTCTTCATCTACTAAGACAACAATATTTCAAACTGTGGTCTGGGAGGACATTGATGTTGAATAAGAATAGTCCGGATAGTCCATTGGTTAATGTGTTATAAGTATAAATGTCAAGATAATCTTCTGACAAAGATTTTAAAAAATGAACTCATCAGGGTTTCATTCAAAGAGCAGCAAGATTCCCATTTATTTTTCAAGGCTTACTTGAGTTGATGAATAGGAACAGGGGACATATGGTGTCTTGGCCCACCTGCATTCTTTCCCCAAAAGGCTACTACCAGGCATCTCTCTTACAAAGATGGGATATTACATTTAATACTGGGAAGATAATGTGTGTAGCTTTAGTCTAAACCTATGACATGTAGCACTGCTGTTCTAATAAATACTTCATCTGAGGTGTTATCTCTGGGTTCTGGAGGAGTACATGACCTGACCTTGGACCCATATGCAGACATTCAGGTGAATGCAAGCATTTCAAGGCAGACTGGTATTTGTAGACGGTTATCTGTATAAGATCACCTCTGAGAAAGCACTGATGACTCAAAATGGGGCTCTGGTACTTCCATGAACTCTCTTCAGACAATTATCCCTAACAATTCCACAGAATCACAGGATCTCAAATACCTAAAAGTAATTATCATGCTCCCCTTAAGTCTCTCTTTAGGCTAAATGTTGACAATTCCTTCAACTGATCCTTATATGGCATGATTTTGAGCCCCTTCACTCTTCTGATTTTCTTCCTCTGGATGTCTTCCAGCTGATCAATATCATTTCAAAGTGTGATGCCCAGGACTGAACATGATATCATTGAGTGGGTCAGACTAGGACAGTGTTTAGTGAAACTATTGCCTCCATAGTCCAAGACACTCTCTCCTTTTAATTCAGTCTACTATCAAATTAGATTTTATGGCTAGCATATCACTCTGTTGATTCATATTGATCTCCTCATTGACTAATCCCAATGTTTTAGCACATACCAACTTTTGTTTAGCTATTTCCCCCCCATATTGTAGTTGGGAACTTGATATGTTGAACCCATGGTAGTACTTTCATTTTAACCTTATTAAATATCATCTTTGTTTTCAAGCTCAAAGTTCTAGTCCGTCAATGTATTTTTGGATCCTGACTCCAACATTTAAGCAACTTCAGGCTTGCTATTTATGTGACCATGGGCAAGTCACTTGGCTTCAGTTTCCTCCTATGTGGAATGATGGGGTTGAACTAGATAAATTAAGGACAATCAGGACAGATTTCCCAGAGTAATATGGAATCATTATATCCCTTACTATATTTGGTAATACTAAACTAGTAGATGAGAGGAATACTGGGGAATTAAATTTTTCTAGATTTAGTTATTTCCAGGTTCTACAGAAGAACAATATGGTGGAACAAAGTTCTTTCTTCTGAAAGCTTTGGAGTAGTGACATAGGTTAGAGATTGAATTTGGGGAAGAGAAATTTGAGAGAAACTGAAGAAAACTAGAACAATCTCCAAACCTTAATTCTAATCTAGATTCTACTTTGAGTTTGAAAGAGGAACAGGATCAAGGTCAGTCAGTGAGGATATAAAAAAGATTAGAGAGGATCATGTATCAGTAAGGAAAAATAACTGAAAGGAGACTCAAGAAGTAGAAGGTAGTTGGCAAACCAAAGTCAGGTAAATACGAAAAGTTAAATGGAACAATTTGAAGGTGAAACAAATTGACAAAACAGGTTGGAAAGATGAGCAAATTCCAGAAACAACAGGAGGTTGGTTCAAGGTGGAATGGGGTAATGGGTTGTGGCCATGGAGTTGTTGAAGCTAAAGAAAGGAAGTTAAATAGGAATGTCACATTTTTAAGAGGTGACAATTGGCTGTAAATGTTTTAGCCAGTTATTTAATTTGGAGGTGTAAATATTTATAAGTATCTTTTTAAAAAATGACTGAAAATTTAGGAGAATAGGGGAAATTGTGTAGTAATTTGAATTAAGTATATGATGTTTATACATCTGCTACAGCAGAGTGACTATTATTTGTGTTTAAGTGTTATTTGTGTTTAAGTATCTATGTCACACAGTAGATAGATAGCTGGACCTGGAGTCAGAAAGACTTAAGTTTTAATCCTGCCTCTGACACTTACTAGCTACATGTCCCATTTCTAGGAAAGGAGGGTCTTGTTGAACTTCCAACATAGTCCTCCTTCAGTCTATGTTGCTGAAATGACCCAAATGGAGTTTTAATGAAAAAACGTCTAGCTTTCTTGGGCAAGTCATTTAACCTCTAGATCTCTGAGTTTCTTCTTCTGTAAAATGAGAATAATAGCCTCTACCTTTCTCTCATTGAGGAGAAAATGATAGTATTTATGAAGCACTTTGCAATCCTTAAAGCATTATGTAAGTGTTTTTGTTTTTAGATTCATTTTCCATATTTCAAAATATTAGGGTCACTAAAGTATTCTTATAGAAAACAGAAGCCAAAACGCGATGGAGGAAAAAGACTTCTGGCCTGGAGGAAGAGACTTTCCCCTTGCTGGCCTTTTGGAGTGGAAGAGATGAGAAAGGATGACAAAGGAAAGGAAAAGGAGAGCTGCACCATCAGAGTGCAAAAAGCAGATTTAAGACACTTCTTGCAGAGTAGAGAGAGGGATGATCAGTGGAGGAAGACATTGCTTGCTTCCAAAGAGTGATATAATTGAGCTACAAGAGCTATTGGGTGAGAGATCATATGGGAAGGATCAGAAGAAGAATGGAAGGGTCACTCCTTCATTCACAGTTGCAGCTGGTAATTCCCTAATCAGGGATATCTATTGACATAATAGTAACAATAATAAAGAGGGGCATGTTGTCCTCTGCTTCTTCTTCTTCTACCATTGTCTTCTTGGAGAAAAAAATAAAAACAGTTTTTGTAACAAACATAATGTATCCTAGAAAATACAGACAACTTATCAAAATGGATGGCAATGATTCACTTCAATTAATTCATGGGGGCAAAAAATGGCTATCAGAAGGATTAGATAAAAGTAGGTTACAAAAACTTTATTTTATTGTATTACTAAAACTTATGAAGTTTGAGGCAGAAAGTTGAAGACCATAGGGGTAACTGATTAATTCTTCGCATCTATTGCCCATTGTAACCAAGGGATGGAAGAAGATAAAAATTGATTCATGAAATTTATGAAAGGTAATAAATGAGACATCTGAAAAAAGACTTGGATTTCTGAGCCGTGGCTTAAAATATAGGGATGTTAAATCCTGGTCAGAAATGGAGTATCCTTAACAAAAGTTGGTAAGATTGTGTTTGGCACAAACACATCCAAAGGGTTTTAAACTGAAAAGGATGGGGGTAGGAGAACACTGCCTCGGTATATGCCCAATCTACTTGTCATATAATAGCTACAGTGAAGGAAGGATAGCAGTTGAGATTTCCAGAATTCTATGTGAGATAAAAATCCAAGAAAGGAGATTGTAGTAAAATCCATGCTCTTAAATATCTGTACATAATACCCAAATTTAAGGCAAGAAGAAAGAGGATGTAGGGAGTCCAATGCAGGAGGAAAATTTTGACCTTATCTTGTAATTATTACTGAGGCCATTAGTAGGATGAAACTCATAATTAAACTATGGTTCTAGATGAATATACCTTATTAAAAAGAAAAAAAATGTGTGTGTGTGTAGCATTTTATATTAACATTATCAGTGATGTTTCAAAAGCCATGAAACATGGAAGGTATATCACAAAACTGTAAAAGACAAGGCAAATGCAACAATGGTTTAAGTGCTTTTTATGTTCTAGACAATCAGTCAAATGCCTCTTCTCTCCCACACTTTACTTCATAGCCTCCCAAACGCTTATGAATGTGGACATCCCTGGAAAGTATAGTGCCAAGGTAAGTGAACTTATCCCCAGTATTCAAAACTTCTCTATTTGCTGTAACTTATGGATAGTTACATGTATAGATAGTGTGGTGCTGGCTGGTAGAGCAGAGAAAGATACTAGACTAACTATCAAACTGATGGTCTACAGAGCCATGGTGCTGACCTCATTGTTGCATGCCTGGGAAACCTGGGCAATATATCAACACCATGTTAGGAAGTGGAATTACTTTCATTTGAATTATTTTAGGGAGATTCTCAAGATCTCATGGCAGGACAAGGTAACAGACACTGAGGTCTTTTCTGAAATTAAATTGCAAAGCATGCAAACTCTACTGCAGAAAGCACAACTCTGATAGGCCGGCCACATTGTTTAATTGCCGAACATATGCTTGCCTAAAATACTATTTTACAAAGAACTCACACAAGGCGAATGTTCACATGGTGGGCAGAAAAAAGCAATATAAGAACACTTTCAAGGTCACTCTTAAGAATTTTGGAATTGGGGCAGTTAGGGGGCATAGTGAATAGAGCACGGGCCCTGGAGTCAGGAGGATCTGAGTTCAACTCTGGCCTCAGACACTTAACACTTACTAGCCATGTGACCTTGGGCAAGTGACTTAACCCCAATTGCCTTGCCCTCCCCCCTCCAAAAAAGAAAAAAAAGAATTTTGGAATTGATTGAATGACATGGGAGACACTGGCACAGGACTGCCCAGCATGGTATGCCCTCATCAGAGAAGGTCCTGTGCTCTGTGAGCAAAACAGAATTGAAGTAGCTCATGCAAGATGCACAAATTTAGAGAATCTACCCCAATGTTCACATGAACTCTTTGTGACCAACCTGGTGTAGACCATTCTAAGCTCATATTGGTCTGATAAGTCACAGACTGGACTGTAACATACTGATGTCAATTTTGTCCTCTTAGAGAATAAAGGACAACAGCCATGTTCCAGGCACAAAGCTAAGCTCTGTTCAAGCCAAAAATAAAGACATCCCCTGCCCAAAAATGGCCTATGGAGAAAAACAAGACATAAAAGGGAGCTGACCAGTTTGGGGAGGGAGAAATATTATGCCTGATAGAGTGTGAAAGTCTGAAAAGTGAAAAACTGAGCTAGTTGGGGAATGAAGGATGGCTGTCCATGGCCCCAGCTCAAAAATAGAGGACTCGGGATGAACTCACCAGTGGGAGAAGGGAACTGGCATGGTGGACAGATGTTCTAGGATGAGAAGACTGCAGGGGATAAGGGAAAATACAGGGTGATATTGAAGCTGAGGCACAGTTTTCAGGAAGGTCAGCAAAGTCAGGAAAAGAGCCAGGAGGGGAAATAGTGTCCTAATTTAAAAAATAAAAAGAGAGGCGGCCAGGTGGCGCAGTGAGTAAGAGCCCCAGCATCGAGAGACCCAGGATTGGTTCCAGCCTCAGATACTTGGCACCCACACAAAATAACTGGCTGTGTAACCTTGAGCAAGTTACCTAACCCCAATTGCTTTAAAATAAAGTAAAATAAAATAAAAAGAGTTGGGGAAACCAGAATGCAAACTCTAGGAAAATAAGCTTGACTTTGATTCCAGGGAAAAATCTAGACTAGATCATTAAAGAGATTGTTGGTGAATACTAATAGAGGGAAGTGGTGATTAGAAAAAGCTAATGCTGTGTCATCAAAGAATGTCATACCGTCTAAGTGCTTTTCAGTTTTTGACAAAATTATTAAACTAGTAGATAAGGAAAATGCTGTGAATATAATCTACCTAGAGTGTAGCAAAGCTTGTAGTCTTCTTGGGAAGAAGATGAATTTACAACAAGTTGGATCATCAGACTCAGAGTAGGTTTTAAAAAATTAATTTTTTTTCAATTAGCAAAAATCTATTTATCTCCCTTCTACCATTCTCTCCTTGGGGAAAAAAATAAAAACAGTTTTTGTAACAAATATAAGCAAAATCAAGCAAAAACAAATTCTCGTGTACTGTCACTCTAACTCATTCTCCTAGAGCAAGGCTACTATACCTAATAGATATAATAATAGCTAACATTTACATATGCATTTATCATGTACCAGGTACTGTGCTAAGCCCTTCACAATTTTCTGCCCTTTAGGATTTTAAAATATCTTGTAGAATCTCGTAAGGTATCTCATTCTTTATCACTATTGGCCAAAGCCCACCATTGTTGTTTAACTACCGTTTTTTAGGGGGCCAGTGACCATCCACCAGTTCCATTTTTCCATTTAATGTAGGGTTGATTTTGTAAAAGGATTTTTACTTCAAAGATAGAGTGAAAAAAAAGTATATACATTTCTGTGACTTCTTCTGGGGCATACTTTCCCCCATACCAAATTGGTGTCTTAATGAGGGAAAGAGGTGGTTCAGTTACTACATAGCACTGGTTCCACCAAATACCAAGACAGATGTAGTATGACTGCCCTATGAATTCTTATCTCAGCTTTAGCTGCCCTGAGACCAGAAAGTCATTCCTTGAGCTTCCTGGGCATCAATGCTATGCTGATTGAAGAACACAGTGTGGAATGCTAGGACACTGAAGAATCCTCCAGACTCAGAAACTCTGCAATGCTGAGGTTCTAGGATGTTGACTCACAAGATTAGACACTTTTCTTCAGGTAGGATGGGAAAAAAAACACATGCAGAGGCTAAGGACTGAAGTCTGTTCCACTGGGGCACATGACTTCAGAGGGAGAAGGCCCTAACGACCTCTGTTATGATATCATGGTATCTGTAAGGGTTATGGGATTTAAAGATCTCCCATGCCCCATTGGACTTGCTGACGTAGCAGGAAGGGGCGGAGCAAGAGGAAGCAGAAGACAAGCTAGAGTTCCTGCGGTGGCTAGCAGTGGCGGCGACGACGACGGCGGCATCAGCAGCAGAGGTAGCGGCAGTGGCAGTGGCAGCGCAAAGCCCTTTTTGAGTCAGCCAGAGTTTCTGCTAAGGACTCCTTCTGAGGACTGCCAGGGGCCGGAGCTGCTGGGAGCATGCTTCCTGGATGCTGGGTGGTTGCTGTGAGTGGGGAGAGGAGGACTTTTGCCTGAGGTAGCCTGTTCTGTTTTAAAGGCTTGAGAATGTGGGTGCTTTCTACTTTATCTACCTGTGCCAATTTCATAACTACTCTGATGGCTTTCACTTTCTGGTTTGGGGACTCAGTCTTTTGGTATTTTGATAAATTTTCTAGCTTATTCCCCCATATTGCAAGCCAGATGTATTTTGTGATAGATAATTACATCAGCATATCTGTAATTTCCATAGGCATTGTGAATATGGCATTGCTGATACAGTATCTCATCAGACTTGGTGGGTGAAATAATCATACCACTAGGAACAGATCAGCCTAAATCCCTCTGTAGGCAATCAAAGAACTTCCCCATTCACCATGTAGTTAGCCAACCTGTATCACTTTATATCTAATGAGTTTCTTCTTGTTAGATTCAACTCAGTTTTCTAGCCTGTCAAGATCTTTTTGGATTCTGACTATTATCTAACATGTTGTCCTTTAAAGGGTACTTCTTCAGCCTTTATAAGGTACTTTTCTTACACATTAGCCTGACTCTCACAGATGCAACCTCCCTATCTCCTCCATATGGAGGATTTGCATCTTTGCATCTGCCAAGCATGCACCAGACCCGAGTTATTTATTTGCATTGGCATGTTTGAAACAAAATGTTTCAATCTGCACCCTGAGTCTATCACCTTTTTAGAGGTTAGCATATTTATTTCATCATGGGTGCTCTGAGCCACACTTTGTCATTGTATTGATTAGAGTTCTTAAGTCTTTCAATTTTGTTTGTCTTTACATGTTGTTACTGTAAAAACTGTTCTGCTTCTGCTCATTTCATTCAGTTAATACAAGTCTTACCAGGTTTGTATAAAATCATCCTCTTCACTTCTTGTAGCCTAAAAGTATTCAATTAAATATATGTCCCATATCAATCTCATATCACAATTTAAGCCACCCTCCAAATGGTGAGCACCTTCTTTTTTAGTCCTTTACCACTACAAAAATCACCTCTAGAAATGTTTTTGTTCACCTGAGCCCTTTACCTTTCTTTGATCTCATTCAGATAGTCCTAGTACTGTTAACAGAAAGGAGTTATAATTAGTTCATTGTCAAAATGTCAGGAGATCTTCAGTGGAGTACCTCAATGATCTGTACTTGGCCTTAGGCTATTTAATATTCTTATGAATGACTTGGATAAAAGAATGGATGGCATGCTCATCAGAGTTAGAGATGACCCAACACTGGGAGGAACAGCCAACACACTAGACGACAATCAGAATCCAAGAGTATCTTGACAGGCTAGAAAACGGAGCTGAATCTAATAAGAAGAAATATATTAGAGATAGAAGCTTACATTTTGCTACAAAAAAAGAGTTGACTTTAGAAAAAATAGGGGAAGAGTGGTCCAACAGAAGTTGTTCTGCAAAAAAAAAATTAATATATGATTCAATTCAATAAACACTTATTAAGCACCTATTATGTATCAAGCACTGTGACAAAAACTTGGAATACAAAAAAGAAATAGAAAAATAGTCCCTGCCCTTGAGAAACTTACAATCTAACAGGAGAAGGCAAGACACAAAAAGCAGCTAGAAAGCATGGTGAATGGGTAGAACCAGATGCTACCTGATGCATGGACACGATATTCAATGTCTGGGAACCAAGTAAAGGTACTGATAGAAAGTGGAGAATCACCTGGAAAGTTCAGATGCTAGCCCTTTTAAAAAGGAAAGCTTTAGGAGGAGTTTGGTGCTCCATCCCCAGGCTTCCAATCAGAGGAAAGAGGAGGCTAAGAAGATGTTGCTTATAAAAAGCGGAGTCAATCAGTGTTGTGATGAGATTTCAAGTGATCAGCTTATTACTGAGAGGCACGATGTTCCCTGGAGTCCAAACCAAACAGAGCTGCTGGCGGAAAGTTGAGACAACATGATTCACATTAGTCAGCAGTGTGATATGGTCAAAAAAGTTTGCATTATAAGAAGTAGGGCTTACAGGCATAGGCAGGTGATAGTTCCACCACTCAGATAGTTCTACCTCACCAGACCTTACCTGGCTGATGTGTTCAGTTCTGGATCCTTCAATTTCAGAGAGTTTGGATCAGTAAGTTGGAGAGCATACAGATCCTACATAGTTAACACCTGCCCCAGCTTTTGCCTTTCTTTGTAACCATGGTTCTTAGAACAGTTCCTGGTTCATAGGGTGCTAATTTATTGATTGATGCATTCAATACATTAAAGCTTTTTTTTTAATAATAATACTCTTTGAATACATACTATTAGACATCTTTTTTCCCCTTATATAGCTTTACAATTTGATCCTCTTAGGACTTAGTGACAAAGTCCACTTGATTGGGGTCAAAGGGACTGGTTGAAACTAAATATCTGTCAGAAAGAAGTATGTTAACTTTATTATTTTGGCCATATAGTGATACTAACACTCACTTATTATTATTATTATTTTTTTAAAGCAATCGGGGTTAAGTAACTTGCTCAAGGTTACACGGCCAGTTATTTCTGGATGTGGTGCTGAGTATCTGAGCCTGGATTTGATCCAGGTCATCCCAACACTGGAGCCAGTGCTCTTACTCGCTGAGACACCTGGCCACCCCTAAGCAATTGGGGTTAAGTAACTTGCTCAAGGTTACACGGCCAGGTGTTTCTGGGTGGGTGCTAAGTGTCTGAGCCCGGGATTCGATCTCCAGGTCTTCTCAAACACTAGAGCCGGTGCTCTTACTCGCTGTGCTACCTGGCCGCCCCTACTCACTTATTATTTGTGAGGCAAAAAGGAAGGTTGCATAGACACATGATGTATGCTGGAGAAGACAAAAAGTCGAACTGTTTTTCATTAAAATATTTAAAGACTGGTCCTTCGGGAAACAACTGAAAATGGCCTAAGGTGTCTCCAGGGTGGAGGTCACTGAACGCAGGACAGACCTTTAGATATTCCATTAGTGAGTAGTTAGATGAAGTAATAAATAAATTATTATTAAGCACTTTGCAAATATAGTATTATGTAAATGCTAAATAATCATAATAATATAGTAGTCTCCAGATCTTGGTGAACGGGTCGACTCCCATGTCATTTAAAATGGATGGTGCAGCAATATTTGTGAAGACAAATGAGTTTTGTATTCAAAAGCTCAATACCATACTATCTCTTCCATTTTACAGCTCATGCTTCTATAAATAAGACCACGCTCTCCTCCCTCCTCTATGGGACAGAAAGTAAGCATGGGACTTGATACTGCTATTGGTGAACCAAGGGGCCATATGCAACTCTATATTTGTAGGGTCATAGATTTAGAACTGGAAGGGACCTGTGGAATCATTTAGTCTAATCCCTTCTTTTTACAGATGAGGAAACTGAGTCCCAGAACTGTGAACTGACTTTGCAGCTATGTGAATATGATGTAAATGCTAAATGGACTGGGTCTGTGATATTTTTAGTAAAAGCAGTTCCCTATGAGGGACTTCTTATACTAATATAGATCATCCCCTTTGCTGCAACTTAAAATATATGGAAGTATTGAAGGTTAAGTGACTTGCCCAGGGTCACATAGTCAGTAGGAGTTAGAGGCTGTGTTTGTTGTTCAGTTGTGTCTGACTCTTTGTGACCCTGTGGACCATGGCACACCAATATTGCCAATTAGATTTCTTTGGCAAAGGTACTAGAGTGGTTGGCCATTTTCTTCTCCAATGGATTAAGACAAAGAGAGGTTGTGACTTGCCCAGGATCACGCAGGTAGTAAGTGTCTGAGTCCAGATTTGAACTCAGGAAGGTCAGTCTTCCTGTGCCACGTTTTTTTTTTTTAAATTAAAGGGTCCATCCCTTGACAAACTTCTTAAAGAGGCCTATTCACTAAATGGGCATTACCTCACTCAAAGTGAGAACCTTAAAAAGCCTTAGCCTAAAAGGGCCAGGGTCTCCAACGGCATCCTGGGCCAACTCTAGTCATCCTGATGAATATCTGGCCACTGGATCCAGATGACTCTGGAGGAGAAAGTGAGACGGTAACGTGGCTTTTATCTCTGTCTCTCATAATTCTTAGCTTTTCTCAGAGCTCAACTCAAGAACCAACTCTTATAAGAAGTGCTTACAAAATCTCCTAGATGCTAGTGCCCTATCCCCCAAATTTCTCTTTACTTTGTATATTTTGTACAAAATTGTATAAATTGTATGGGTTGTACACACACACATACAGAGAGAGAAAGAGAGAGAGAGAGAGAGAACATATTGTTTCTTTGTTTCTTTGAGGATCATAGACTTATAGGAAATGAGGGAATCACTAAGCACCTACTATGTGCCGGGCACTGTACTAAACACTTTACAAATATAATTTCATTTGATTTTCCCAACAATCCAGAAATGCAGGTGCTGTTACTTGCCCTATTTTATAAATTAGAGAAATGAGGCCAATTCAAGTCACTTGCCCAGGGTTACACAGCTTCCTGACTCCAGGTCCAGCGCTCCATCCCTGGGACCTTAGAGTCCATCAGTTACAACCTGTTCATTTAATAGATGAGGAAACTGAAGCACATAGAATTTGGGTGCCGTCACCAGGTGAGCCACAGATGGTAAATACCTGAGTTAGGATTTGAATCCAGGTCTTTGTGACTCTGAATCCAGCTTTTTCTGTCTGAGAGAGCAATAAATTTCCCTTCTGTTTTTGTGTCTCTACCACCTAGCACAGAATTGGACACCTTAAGTGCTTGATAAAGTACTTGTTTGCTGGGTTGCCCAAGGTCCCACAAGTAGAGAGAAACAGAGGCAGGCTACTAATCTTCTGGTTTCAACCTCAGGGTCTTTCCTATTAAAGCCCCCTGAGTCCTCAATGCCTTAGGGTTGATATACCTGACAAGAGAGGCAGCTTCATGACAGAGATGTCTTGGAGTTCCAGAATATGGTATAAACAGACCCTCCCATCCTCTGAATTAGCAGCTAGCCAAAGTTTTGTTCCTTGAAGCTGGACGGGTGTAAGAGAAGTCAGGGTGATGGTATGCAGTAGGTGGAACACAGCTTCTCACAGAGCCCTGTTGGACCTCTGTTGCTCATCAGTCACCACTCCTGCCTCAAAGCAGTTAGGCAAGGCCTACGTTAATCAGCCAAGGCCATGACTCTGGTATTCTCATCAGCCTCTTTTCCCAGTCTTTTGGGGAAGGTGACGGCAGAGTGGAGGATCTGTGTTATTCTATAGCAAGTACACCAAGCAGCATTTAGGAAGTCTTCCCCCAAGGAATCTGGGATTCCTTTTCCCAACTGTTTCTTTGCATGAGTTGATGTATTGGTAAGACCCTTAAGCTTTGATTCAATGGTTCATCTTTGTTTTCCTGGGATACTGTGGTCCTTACATGTGAGTGTGAAGGAGAGAGAACACTAGTGTCTGTCCACTTGTGGCTTGCAGAGAAAAGATGAGGAACTGACCAGAGTGGGTCATGTTACTAGAGGCAATGATTGCCAATGGGAAATGACCCCAGATCATGCTAATTAGACTCTTAGAACCCACCTATGACATTCATTCTGTCTCTATTATAAAAGAAAAAAATATTTGGGAAAAAGATAGCTCCCTCTTAGAAATTACTTTGAAAGATTCTCCAAAAACATCTACTTCTGAGAAGTCAGACAGCCTTCAGGTACCACACCATGTTCTGATGATCAGGAAGTCTAATGTCCCTAGTGAGTACTTCATTCACTAAGCTATGCTGTTTCATCCAGCTCAGTCCATAGCTCTATCCTGAAGGGTGAGAGAGTGAAAGATGAGTGCATGAATCTAGAAAGCAACATGCCATGCTCAGCACTAACTTATGTGAAAGTGAAGCAGTTTCTGCCTCCAGATAGCTTACATTCTATTATTGGGAGACAACACCAATAGAAGAGTGTGAATGGATTTTTGTTTTATTTTTACCCAGGGCATCATTGGGTTGAGATGAAAGGAAGGAAGGAGGGTGTGATGAGGAGACCAAAGAAGATCTCACCCGCTGATTCAGAGCCAGACAGCACTTCCAAGATATACCTTGTCACATTGTGACCTATTGCAACATGCTAACTGTGAATTTGGAGTTCAAACACCAGCTCTGCTAGTAAGTTGTGGGATCTTGAGCAAGATACATCAGCTCTCTGGGCCTCACCTATCTGCAACATGATATGGCTGAATTAAATGATTTCTAAGGTCCTTTCCAACCTTAATCTTATGGTATTGTCAATAGCTATATGGCTCAGTAGATAGTCCAGAGTTAGGAAGACTTATCTTCCTCAATTCAAAATCTGGTCTCACTTACTAGCTGTGTGACCTTGGGCAAATCACTTAACCTTATTTATCTCAGTTTCCTCATCTGCAAAATGAGCTGATTAATAAAATGGCAAACCACTCCAGTATCTCTGTCAAGAAAACCCCAAATGAGGTCATGGATAGTCAAACACGACTGAAAAACAGCTGAACGACAAATACAATTATCATGCCAGAGTCATCAGGACTGCTAAAAATGGTATAGAATGGATTTCTGCCCTCAGGAAAGTGGTAACATGGTCTCCTGGCCTATCCCTTCCCTTTCATGTCTACCTTCCTCCTTTATCTTCCTCCTATCCAGGTAGTACAGTGTAGAGAGGACTGGACCTGAAGTCAGGAACACTAGTTTAAATTCAGCCTCGGACACTTTTATCTGTGTGATCCTGGACAAGTCACTTAACCTATCTGCTTCTGTTTCCTGTACTGTGAAATGGGTATAATAATAGGACTGGGAGTCTTAGAGTTGTCAAATCAGGATGACATGAGATTATATTAGTAAAGTACTTAATAAATGTCTATTTCCTTCCTTCCCCTTTCTCCCTCAGGTCCTCATTTGTAAAATGAACTGGAGAAGGAAATGACAAACCAATCACGCATCTTTGCCAAGAGAACCCCAAATGAGGTCACAAAGAATCAGAGACAACAGAAACAACGACAACAACATGGTAATTAATACATTAATAATAGGCTAAGGCTGGCTGGGCCCTTGACATACAAAATCTCACTTCATCCTTGTATCTGTGTTATGCTTTAGGTGCTATCCATATCATTTTATTTATTTATTTTTTCAAGGGAGAAGGCAAGGCAATTGGGGTTAAGTGACTTGCCCAAGGTCACACAGCTAGAAAGTGTGTCAAGATTTGAATTCATGTCCTCCTGACTCCAGGGCCGGTGTGCTATTCACTGTACCACCTAGCTGCCTCTCCATTTTATAGATGAAGAAACTGAGGCTCAAAGAAGTTACCAGGTTCCTAGAAGTGCCTAAGGCAGGATTTGAATCCAGGTCCACCTGGCTCCAGGCTCAGCACTCTCTCCACTAAGCTAGGTTGCCTCTCTGTTATTAATATTGTTGTGTATCCAGCTCAGCCCAGAGTTCTGCCCTGAAGGGTGAGAATGTCAAAGATAAGGAAGTGCATGGGTCTATAAAGCAAAAATTGTGCCAGCCACAGCGGATTGCCTTTCGAAGGAACAGCAGAATTAGTGAGTGACGAGGTTATTGGTGATGACAGATTTTTAGATTTTAATAAGTTGGCTGATGCAGTTGCACAAAGTGCCATCCACAATATTAATTCAGATCAGCAGGGACAGCAGCATTTTCTTTCCAACCTCAAACTGGCTGAATCATGATAAAGACACGGAAAGACTGCAGCAATCTAGTGCTGGGGCTTGGGGACATAGTGTTGTCACCTGTTTGGACTTGGATCCAATGTAAAGAAAATTCCATTTACAACCTGGAGAAACTTATGCTTGGAATCAACAGGTACACACTCCTGGAATCTGGTTCAGTTTTTCCTGAGACCTCTGGGTATGTAATGTATCAAAATCTCTTCCCTGGTCACTTTTTTCTAGGTAGGGACAGGGATCAGGGGCTGTATCTCTTCAATCACCACAGGGAAGAAACCACCATCACTAGACCATTGACTCTCATCGATGGATGATGGTCGACCACAATAGCACAGAAGAGACTGTGGGCTAATGTTTCAAGGGAAGAAGGAGTAGCCACAGTACATAAATATTCGATTGGAATGAGAAACCTGGAAAGCAGAGTTATATTGAAAGAGATCTAGGGGTGAAAGTCAGCAGTAAATGAGTTATAGTTATTAGATGTGGTTTGGAAACTATAAATGTCCAGATCTTTTTGGAGTTGCATATGGACTTGTCACAGTACACGGAAATAATAGTTTCACTCACTTTCCTTCCTGATGTGAGACCAATGTGTTCTGAAATATGCCGCGTTTGACCTAGGGAGCTCTCACATAAGGAAGACATATACTTTTAAAGAAATTCGAAGAATAGTAAGAAGGTTGCTGGTAATCAGAGCTGTCTTTAAGGGTAGGCAAGGCTGGTCAAAAGCAACCTGGACCCTCCATGGAAAGGTGGCACTACTATTGAATCTGTAAACAGATTTGAAGATGATAATGCTAAAAATGGAGATAATGAGGGTCATTTAGTGATGGCTAGAATATTTGTACTAATTCCATCTCAAGGAGTATTGGGGAAATAATAGTAACAATAACATTTACATAACACTTTAATTTTTTTTTCTTTATAGATGTTAACTTTTTTAAGGAAGAAAGTACTTTCTAAGATTTCCTTTGCAAATCAAGAAGCCAGACTACAGGTTTCAAAATTCTGGGATTTGCCAGGTTTTGAGAGGATATAGAAGTCATGGCAAATGCAATTTTATCCCCAGAAGGTAGCATATAGAGCACTGGACCTGGAGTCAAGTTTTAAATATTACCTCTAACACTGGGAAGAAAAGTAACTTCACCTCATAGCCTCAGTTTCCATATCTGTAAAATGGTGATGATAAAATTTTAGCAAGACATTCATTAGCCAAGATCCAGTGAAACCAGCCTCCTCAGCTGACCTGTTTTTTCTGATCAGTTTAGGTGAAAAAGGTAATTGCCTTCTTTCTATTGATTATCTAAGCTTGACCCTGTATATATTTTGTGTATATGTTGTTTACATGTCACCACATGTAATTACTTGTGAGGTCCTTGAGGGCAGAGGCCATTTTTGCCACATTTTTTAATATTCTCAACACTTTAGCATGACACCTGACACATAGTAGGTGTTTAATTGTTGACTTGACATGATGATGATAATAATTATAACTAGCATCTATACAATGTTTGAATGTTGGCAATACTTTATAAATATTATCTTATTTCATTTTACAACAAACATGTTTGATATGAACTATTACTATCCCCATCTTATAGATGAAGAAACTAAGGCAGACAGGTTAAATGACTTGCCTAGGGTCATACAGCTAGTAAGTATTTGAGTCTATTTGAACTCAGGTCTCTTTCTAAATCCTGTGTGCTATCTAGGCACCACCTTTTGTTGTTGCTGAATCATTTTAGTCATGTCCGACTCTGTGACCCCATTTAAAATTTTCTGGGCAAAGATATGGGAGTGGTTTCCTTCTCCAGCTCATTTTACAGATGAGGAAACTGAGGCATGCGGGTTAAGTGACTTGTCCAAGGTCACACAGCTAGTAAATATCTGAGGCCAGATTTGAACTGAGGAATATGAGTCTTCCTGACTCCAGGCCTGTGCTCTAACCACTGTGCCACCTAGTTCTTTTAACATGTGCTAGGATTCTCTTAGGCTAAGCATTTCTGCTTTGTGAATAGGAATCAACCACCAATCCCGTACCTGTTTTAAATTGAGTATCTGGCTTCTCTTTTACTTCATTCTTTAGAGAGACTCAAATAGAAGTCTCTCAAACTATAATTACCATTGTCCATGGGATGCTGGGTGATGAATCTTTTTACTGATAATAATAATCTCAATAAATGTGAGAACAGGAAGCCTAATCCCCTTATTAAATGTCAGTCTTTCCTAGGAATGAACAAGTCAGAACAGTTTAGGACATCAGACCTGTGAGTCCCAGCCAAACGGTGTGTCTATGGTGGTCCTATATGTCTCTGTTGTCCCCATCTACAGTATGTAAGCTCTTTGAGGGCAGGAACTATTTCCTCTTTTTGTACCCCCAGCACCCAGCTCAGTACTTGGCACAGATTAGCTCAACTGTTTACTGATTGCAGCTTTAAATCTTTTGTCCTATAAGCTTAATATTTAGTAGATCTAGTCTGTTGCTGAGGATTTAGCTTCATGACAAATTAAAATTTGGAACAGAAGTACACAGAACTGTTAAATGGGGGTAGGCATGAGAGGCGGGCAGTATTGTGCTGGAACCAAATCTTACCGGCTAGAGAGGTGAATGTTAAATTTTTAGTTTGAGCCTTTATATCTCAGAAACTGTCAAATGCCACAGATCGGGGCTTGGTTTAATGTCCTATCTACTGATTGAACTTAGTTGAGAGAAATCGTTAACACTGAAGATTAAACTTTAAAATGTGTTGTATGTACATTCCCCCTGACCCCCAGCTGATAAAGGAAAAAAAAAACCATTTTTTAGCGTACCACTGATATATATTAGAAAATGAGAGAACATTTTGGATGCAGATGAGAAGCGTCCAGAATGGAACAGTGAGGGGAGGCCAGGTGGCGCAGTGAGTAAGAGCACCGGCTCCAGTGTCGGGATGACCTGGGATTGAATCCGGGCTCAGACACTCAGCACCACACCCAGAAATAACTGGCTGTGTAACTTTGAGCAAGTTACTTAACCCCAATTGCTTAAAAAAAAAAGAATGGAACAGTGGCAGAGACATTGATGTTGGTGTCAATCTAGTAACTAAGTTGTTTTGAACTATGAGACAGAGGGAGATTGGAAATACCTACCTGGTGGCTGAGCTGTGCGCAAATGTTGGTCAAACCTATCGGCCATGGCCAGTATAAACAGCCATGTGAATGACAAAGCACCAGTTGCTCTCATTGTACCATAGTTTAGACGGACTCTTGGCTAGATAATCACAATCAGAATTTGTAGTTCTGAATTGTTTCAGTCTCAAGATATACATAGCCTTAGCTCTGGAGTCTCTGGTTGCCTCCATCCTTGGACCATGAAATGCTGGAGTTCCATGCCTGTGCAAATGGAGAGAACATCAGCATTTGTAATAGTTCAAATGAGTCTGGACCAAATGCTGAAAGATATATTGTCAGGAGCAGCCATGCACCGGACCCTGGGGATGAACGAGATTGCCCTATAGATCTTTCCTATTCCAAACTTTTTCAAATTTGCCCATTTCAAACATGCTCCATTTATTCCAAATGAATAGTAAAAACTTAGCTCAGCCCCATATAGTCTAAACACTCATGCAAAGCATATTGGAGCTTCTTTGAACTACAGCTCCAAGAAAATTTGGAAGAAAACCCAATAAAGCTTCACGTCACCTTGACCTGGGCTGTAGCACCTGGCAGGAGAACAGTTGAGATAATACATGGTGCCACTTAAGGAGGAATTGGATTAATAGTTTCATGTCTTTCTGAAATTCCATTTTTGTTTGCTTATTGTTATCATTATCATTTAAAAAAATATCAAGGGTGCATGGAGGAATGGGGAGGGTGGTTGTCTATTTTTCTTGTGCCTTTTCTGGGAGGGAAAGGGCTGCTATCTCCCTCTGGAATGGAGGGCAAACTGAAAGGGGAAACAGCATTATTTTCTTTGATAAGTATTCAGCCCTCAGCCTCGTCTTAAACCCCAATTCGTAGAATTATGGTATTTAGACTGAAAAGGCCCGTAGACGTCCTCTAATTAAGTCCCCTCATTTTACATGTGAGGAAACTGAGGCCCAGATTGATAATATTACTTGATAAAAGTCATAGAGATTTTGTGTGTATCAGAGCTAAGATTTGAATCTAGGTATTCCTCCAGACTCTAAATCTTTTACTCTTTGCGTTAAAATTCACATCACTTTAAACTAATCTAATCATTATTAAATTGATGCAGTTTTATCTTTTTCAAAGAATTTTACATTGACATTTCACTTAATCATCACAATGACTGTCTGGTGAGTGGGTCCATTGGACAGATGAGAAAACTGAGGCCAAAAGAGAATAAATGACTTGAGAAGACATCACATAGTTGCTATGTGTCAGAGTAAGAGAAAGAGCCCTGATTTCTTGATCCCTTGACAGTATTTACAATGCAAGGTAAAGTTTTGCCAAGTGTTCACATTCTAGCTACCCACCTTTGAAATTTCTTAGTTGACTGTTACATTTCATTAGCTCCTTTTGACAGATTTCAGGGGACCAGGAAACATTGGCCTGTCTCTGGTCATGTGGCAGATCCCAGAGCACCTGAAAATAACTTTAGAGGGCTCCTCACAACTCAGGATGTCCTCCCCCAGCTCTGACTTTAGGGAACATTGATGAACAGTTCTGTGCTCCACCAGCACCTTAGCTTGCAAAACCAATTAGCTCAAACTAGTTGCTATTTGGACTGGCTAATTAAATTAGCTATTGTTACTTTGCTGATAAGGACAATTTGGAAAAGGGAAAAGGCCAATGGGGCCCAAACTAGACATGACAAGTCCCTCAGTAGAATCAGATAATAGGAGCACTTAGAAAGCTGCCTCCTTGGGCCTGCTGAGATGAACCTAGGAGTTTCTGGTGGGTTTTCCTCATTCTATGTACCCTAAACTTCAGAGCTCCCTGGCACAGAGATGAATGGACTTCACTGGACTCTAGTTTTCCAGATTTCAATTTAGTCTCTCCTGTTCATTGAACCTCCTATGAGTTGGTGGGAATAATAATTGCAGGCTATATATATATATACATATATATATATAATATTTGTGTGTAGAAGTATACATATATGCATATAAGTATATATATTCTACCAAAGTACATATATGTACCTACACCCACACATATATGCCTCTTTCAGTACTGGATGAACCTACTTTTGTGCCTGTGACATACTGGCCCAGGAGGAGCAGTTGGGATACCATTTTTTTTCTTAGTGTTCCTTTAGACTTTCTTCTCTATTGCCATAATTTCACAGCCTCTCTTCCTTAAATGTTTATTCTATCCATATATGTCACACTATCCAAACCCTGGTTATTTCTATTTACTGATTTCAGGTCATCTTCCCTTCTATTTCCAAGCTAAATAGGAATTAATTATAATTTATAAGAATAAAAGACATTGGGCAGCTAGGTGGCTCAGTGAATTGTGCACTGGCTCCGGAATCAGGAGTATCTGAGTTCAAATCTGACCTCAGACACTTAACACTTACTAGCAGTGTGACCTTGGGCAAGTCACTTAACCCCAATTGCCCTGCCTAATCCCCTCCAAAAAGGCAAACATAAAATAAAAAGAGAATAAGAGATACTCAATTGATAAAATGATCAAAGGATATGAAAATGCAATTTTTTTTGGAGGGCAATTGGGTTTAAGTAACTTGCCCAAGGTTACACAGCTAGTTTTTTTTGTGTGTGGGTGTTAAGTGTCTGAGGCTGGAACCGAACTCGGGTCCTCCTGACTCCAGGGCCAGCACTTTACTCACTGCGTCACCTAGCCACCCCACTAGAATGCAGTTTTCAAAGGAAGAAAGTCAATCTCCAAAGCACTAATAATCAGAAAAATGATAATTTCAAACAACCCATTAGTTCCCATCTCATAACCATCAGGTCGTCAAAGTTGACCAAAAATATTGACAAATAACAAATATGCTGGAAGGTCAATAGGAAGACAGAACACCCTAATGCATTTTTATTGGAACTTTGAATTACTTCAATCATTCTGGAAAATAATTTGGAATTATGTCCCCCAAAATTTACTAAACTGTACATAACCTTTGGGCCAACAATACCAGTACTTGACCTATACCCCCAAAGAGATCAAAGGAATATGAAAAAGACATATATGTACTCAAATATTTATACTATTTCAGTTATCTAGGTTGGTGACATCCTACTACATAATTCTCACTGAGAGCATTAACCGTGTCTTTTATGGACTTTACATCTTTCCCAGTATTTGGGTCAATTCTCTGTTTAGAATAATAGAACCTTAATAAATGTATTCTTTAGCTACTACAAATCCCCAAGAGTAGATAATGAGGCATATTCCCAAATATATATATATATATATAGAGGTCTATTCTCTACCCCAACCTCAAATGGACTTGGGGACTTTAATATAAATGTTGATGCACCTCAAATATTATGGCCTACCAAAGCACTGGTCCCCTCTCTCCCAGTTCAGTACTGCCATGAATGATCTACCTTGGAGAAGATAAAAATATTAAAACCTTATATAAAACATCTCCCTCTAGCATGAGCTGGGTTATAAAGAAGGATAAATCAAATTCACCTAAATTTAGACAGATGTCAATACAAGCAGACAAGACTGGTGAAGGAACTCAAAGCATGTCATCTGAGAATCAATTACAGGAATTGGGGCTGTTTAACTCAAGGAAGAAAAGACTCAGGGAGGACCTGCTTCAGCTCTTCAGTTATTTAGAAGGTTGTCATATGGAAGAAGGGATGCATTTATTCTTGGCCAGAGAGGGCACAATGAGGTGGAAATCACAGGCAGACAGATTTGAGCTCAATAAAAGGAAGAACTTCCTACTGAATAATTGAATGAAAAAAAAACATTCCTTGAGCACTTACTACTACCTTATAACATATTCAGTCTTGTTTTCCTTAAGGTGCTTGAGCAAAGGTTCATTGACCTCTTATCTGTGATGTGGTAGCAGGGATTGATGTTTCAGGTAGGGGCTGAACTAGCTTATGTCTAAGGTTCCTTAAAACTTTGAGATTTTATGGTTTTTGCATTTCCATTATTCTGTAATCTCCCTCAATATCTAACATGGCGAGCCTATGATCAGGATTTATCTCTTGTCCTCAACACCACTAACATTCTAATAGGTTTCCCCTTTCTCCTGCACAGAGCTATCATTAAACTTGGGGTTACCAGCAATCCACACTTGCTAATTTTACAAGCCTGCCAGTTGTTAATAAGTGGAAATAAATCCATATAGTTTTGCCTATCTGAATAAAAAAAGGCAGGAGGTCAAGGAAATGAGATGTAAGTAGAATTTCTACCACTTAGAGGCACTGGGAAGATAATACAAAGGACCCTAGACCTGGAGTGAGGACCTCATTTAGAATCCTGACTCTGCTATTCACTACTCTTACTATAGGCAAACCAAAACCTCAGTTGCCTCATCTGTAAAATGGGGATGATAATATAGCATCCATCACACAGGGTTACTTTCAGGATCAAGTTAGTCCATTTGTACAGCTGAAATCTTAGTTATAAAAGATTCAATCAGGGAAATGTATGATAGGAAGAGAAAATTGAGTGCTCACATAGTGAGAATGCTGGGTGATAGATGAGTCAGTGGTCCACTGCTAGCCTCTCAACATCATAAGAAAGTGAAGAAGGTTTTCAATATGTTGGGTGGACCCTCTATCATAAACTTATTGGAGGAATGTACAAGAGTCACACAGGATGGGTAACCACAGATGGGGTCTGTTATTGTTCAGTATTCCCAAATAAGAGAGTTCATAGATCCCTTTGATTACTATTTGGTCATTGGGTATGGGTTAAACAAACTGGCAATGTTAAGTGAACTTAAAATCTTTATGGGGTAAGGAAATCTCTTGGGCCTTGATGAGCTGGGGGGGGGGAGGGAAGGAAAAAACCTAGTAAAGAATTCTAGGCTGAAACACAAGTGTCCCACAAACCTTTAATATTCAAAAGTATATGTCCAAGTGAACAGAATCATAGATTCAGACCTAGAAAAGATATTAGGGAACATTAGTCCAACCCTTCATTTTTCAGATGAGGGAACTGAGGTTCAGAGAGGTTAGGTAATTGGCCAACATATAGTGAGCATGAGGAGGGGATGTGAACCCTGTCTAGTCAGTGGTTTTTCCATTGTATCTTGCCTCCATTAAAATGTTATCCTAGGGCAGCAATGTTATCCTACTAAGCTTCACATTCACCCTGTTCCGAGTCCTTTTGCCAACCCACCTGTGGTATCACAGGATGTTACCAGGGTCCAATTCTCCATTAGCTATGTCCTCCCAGAAAATATTCTGTGACCTGGAATCATGGAATTAACTCAACCCAATAGGTGGAGATTGTTCCTTAGTGGTCATATGGATATTTTTCTTGTACCCAGTGCAATGGTTGACACATAGTAGGTACTCAACAAATATATTTTGATTGAGTAATAAAATGCCATTTTCCAGGCTAAGCTAAATTTGCAAATATGTGAGATTGGAAGTGAAGAAACCTGGTTCTACTAATCATGGGTTATCTCACGTTCCCTACATATCAAATGGGGACAGTTATCGCTCCTTCTCCTTCCTCTGTGACTGAGAATACGATGAGGAGTCATGTCCTGACAGCCCCCTGAGCTTCTCAGAGACAAGTGCTAAATAAATCTGAGACACCATTATTAACATTTGAAAAAGTAATTTCTCTGAAAATTGCTTTTTATTAAGGCTGGGCTATATATATATGCTTCCCTGAAAGGCAAGACAATCTGAAAAATATAGTCTCTCACCCCTCATTGCCCCATGATAGGGCTGCAGTATGGAATTTCCATCATTAACCCTTGCATTTTCTTTTTATAAGAAATTTCCAACACATCACTCCAAGAACTTTGAATCACTCCCACCTGAAGTTTGACTTATTTTCTTTTGTATTTTTTACCATAGAATTCTCTTTCCTTGTTTTTTTCAGAATAGGACAACTTTGTTTGACAGCATACAAATGAAAACAAATTACAGTCAATTCTCAATTATTCAGTGGTTGATTATTCACTGGGTGCATCATGCAGTCCCTTTGCTTTTTTTTTCCTTTTCCTACTGGGCCCTTGACTACTCATCAGATCCTTTTCCATGGAGTAGTACAGGGAAATAAAAACTGGAATTAGTCAACTTTGTTTTATATAGTCATAGCTGTGCTTGATGGCTTGGTTGGGGGAGGAGATGAAGAGATGAAAATCATGGTCTAAAATGAAGTTTGCATTCCTGATTAAAAAATTACAAGGACTAAAAAGCATAAAAGCAATTTCTAATTCTCTCTCTCTCTCTCCCCTCTCTCTTCCTTCTCTCTCTGTCTTTCTTCCTTCTCTCTTTTTCTCTCTCTCCCTTCTCTCTCTCTCCCTTCCCTTTCTCTTCCTTCTCCCTCCCTCCCTCTCTCCCTCCCTACCTACCTCCCTCCCCCTCTCCCTCCCTCCCTC
>NW_027185876.1:17520166-17580366 GCF_028583685.1 Petaurus breviceps papuanus
CTCTCTCTCTCTCTCTCTCTCTCATAATCAGTCATGTTATCTGTGTGGATGTCTAGCCACAATGCAGTCAGGAACCTCCCGAAGATGGTTGTGTAGCAAAAGCATGCCAGATTCGAAGTCAGAAACTGAATTCAAATCCTCATTCTTCCACTCATATGTGTAACAGTATGTAAATCACATGACCCTTAGGCCTTCAGTTTCCTCATCTAGAAAATCAAGAGTTAGATCTAGATATTCTTTAGGTTCCCTTTGCTGTGGATAGTATTTATGGAGTTCCTATATGTCCAGTATTACTGGGACAGGGAAATGGAGAGAAAGGGTAAAAGATAAATTAGAGACAATTCCTGTTCTGACAAAGTCATTCAAGGAAATAAAATATATACAATGAAAAGATAACTAATAACAACCCAATAAACATTATTTATTAACTACCTACTGTATGCAAGCAGCAATAGCCTATATGTCAGTTAAAATACAAATGTTACAAAAGATAGTGTCCTGGAGCTTAAAGTCTGGATGAGGACTATCAAAATGATAAATAATCATAATATAAAGGAACACATGACAAATGGATGAACAAATGAAAAGAAAACATTTACTAAATGCCGTATGCAGAGCCTTGTGCTAAGCAGATACACAAAAGTATAATATTCCATGCTTTCAAAGAACTCACATTCTAATATGGGATGACTACATAGATAGGAAGTTTTAGCTAAAAGTCAGATAGAAAGGTTCTATGGTCCTTTGGGTATAGAAGTAGAGCAGATGTCAATGTATCTTCCTTAAAGTCATTTCCATTAATAAAACTGTATTTGCTTTGGATGTTGACAGAATCAAAGTCTTTGGGTGGTGAGAATTTTTTTTTATTTGTCTTCAGTAGTTGTGGCTGTTTAGAAGGTAGGGCTGCCCACACCTGTTGAGTTAGTTGATAGAATGCATCTTCCAATATTTTGCTCCTTGGGATGATGGTTGTGGCAGATAGGTTTAAAGCAGGACTAATGGTTTGGGGGCTACTATTCTAACCAGGGCTCTTAGGCTCAGCCTTTAAAGGGTGTCTCCACCGGGGTCTGAGAGAAGGTGATAGTTGAGATTAGCTAATATGACAAGAAAGGGAAATGACAAATATTAGAGGGGATGTGGACAAATTGGGACACTGATGCACTGTTGGTGGAATTGCAAACCAATCCAACCATTTTGGAGAACAGTTTAGAACTATTCCCAAAGAACTATAAAACCGTGTATATTTTTTGACCCAGCAATACTACTAGTAGGTCTCTTTCCAAAATAGACCAAAAAAGGAAAAAAAGACCTACATGTACAACAATATTGATAGCAGCTCTTTTTGTGGGGGCAAAGAATTGGAAATTTAGGAGATGACCATCATTTGGGGGATGACTGCACAAGTTATGGTATATGATTGTGATAGAATACTATTGTGCTATAAAAATTGTTTAGTAGGATGCTTTCAGAAAAACCTGCAAAGACTGATGCAATGTAAAGTGAGCAGAATCAGGAGAATATTGTACACAGTAAGAGCAATGTTATAGTTCAATGATCAACTGTGAGTGGTTTAGCTATTCTTAGCAATACAATGATCTAAGACAATTCTGAAGGACTTACGATGAAAAATGCCATCCACCTCCAGAGAAAGAACCAACAGAGTCTGAATGCTAATCGAAGTACACAATTTTTTACTTTATTTTTCTTGGGTTTTTTTGGTCTGTTTTCTTTCACAACATGGCTAATACAGAAATATGTATTGAATGACTTCACATATATAATCTATATCAAATTGGTTGCCTTCTTAAGGAGGGGGGTGGTAGGTGATGGAGAGAGAGAATTTGGAACTCAGATTTTTTTAAAGGTAAATGTCAAAAATTTTTGGAGGTAATTAAAAGAAAATAAAAATATTACTCAAAAAAATGATGACTGGCCACAGCTTTATTTAAGTACTTATCCTATAATATGGCCTTGTTAGGTAGGGCAGCAAGCACAGCAAAAAGGCAAGGTGAATGGTATAGAACACTGCTAACTTGAAACTCACAAAGGATCATTATAAACTGTGCTGGTTGTGACACAGCCTCCCAGAAACCATTCCACATATCATTTGCCACAGCTGTAGCAGACTAACTCCTTGGTTTCCAAATAGTTTATAGCTAGTAGATAACTGAACTGAGGAATGATATGGAAGTCAAACCAATCTTCAAGAGATTGGTTGAAAGACTTGGGGCAGCCCCATCTTCTAAACAGCCACAGCTACTGAAGACAAACCAAAGAAGGGAAGACTTTCTCCCTTCCTTTTCCTTTTCTCTTCTCCCTCCCTTTCTCTCTCCCTTGCTTTCACTTCCCCATTACTTCCTCTCCTCCTCTTTCTTCCTTTCTCTTCTTTCTTTTTCCCTCCATGCTTCCTTCCTTCCTTCCTTCCTTCCTTCCTTCCTTCCTTCCTTCCTTCCTTCCTTCCTTCCTTCCTTCCTTTTCTTCCTCCCCCTTTCTGTTTTTGTTTCTCTGTCTGTCTCTCTCTGTCTCTGTCTGAGTGTGTGTGTGTGTCTCTCTCTTTCTTTCTTTCCATCTGAAAACAGTAAGGGAGGCAAGAGAACAGATTATAAACAGGCCCCTAAATTGACTGGAGTTACCTGTGGACCAGATCCATTTTTGTCATCCATTATTGGACAGGCACCAGAAAAAAAGAGCTTCTAGCCTCTGGTAATTAGCAAAGAAAATGTAGGGAAACTTGATTGATTTATATAAATGGTTACTGTTTTTGGTCTTATCCAGTAAGTAAGAGCAGGTGAAGGTAAGGAGATAAGCATTTATATACTGCATATTATGTGCTAGGCACTGTGCCAAGTTTTGTTGGTGTTGTTTTTAATGATATCTCATTTACTTCTCACACCAACCCTGGCAGGGAGGTGCTCTTAGTAAGTAATAAATAAGTAATATTTAAATATTATAAATAAATAAGTAAATTTAAATATTATAAATAAATTATAAATAAATACATAAATTTCTAATTTAAAATGAACTTTGTTTTTCTAATAAAAAATCCATGCCTTACACCTTTCCTACTTTTTATCATCCAGTTTCATGCAGAGAATTCAAAATCATGGGGAATTCCAGAAATGACACAACATTTTAAAAACAATTAGCCCTGGGAATATGGGGGAGGATAGGAAGAGAGGTGGCATCCTCTGCATGTCACTAAAGTTCCACTGGTTTCAAAGGAGGAGGAGCATTTTTTTCTGACATCAGTGACTGATTGTCCAGGTAAGATCCTTGTCTGACTGTTGTGAGATGTGTGCCACTGGACAGCCTAGAAACAAAGAAGTTATAGCCATACCATGATGGCCAGCTTGCCCTGGGAAAACATTGGAAAACAAGATGCAGAAATGGAAAAGAATTCTAAAATAATGGATTACATTTTAAGAGTTTGAAACACTCTCCCAGGTGTCAGCTAGAGGCTACTAGGTGGCACAGTGGATAGAGAGCTGGACCTGGAGTCAGGAAGCCCTGAGTTCAAATACAACCTCGAACACTTTTGTCCTTTAGGAAGTCCTAAAGAACTGTCAGCCTGCCATTACCTGGGAGCACCTCTCAACAAGGACCATGGCATCTATAAGCTAATGCTATAACTTGTAAGTGAATTGGATTTAAGTGAGGAAGGGCTATGCAAAGTCACCCACCTCACTTTCTCCTCTGGGGTCATCTTGGTCCAATGACAAGATATAGATTGGAACAACTGGACATGGCCCTGGATGCAGTGGGAGGCCTTAATTTTTTTGTGCTAAGGTATTTCTCAGTTTGACTGAGGCAATGACCATTCAGTGATTAAGGCTAGGTAAAAATGAGGCAAAGAATGACATTTTTTACCTAGTCAAAAAATTAAAATCAATCTGGGAAATACCCTCAGGGTTTCTACCCAAAACAGAAACAATTGCTATTTATACTCACTCTGAGCCATTAGAAAACAAGACAACTGATAGTCTTGTAGGAAGATCGATTTTTTCACTGATAAAAAAATAGCACCCAAACAACCCATACAAGGTTATCCTTTTGAAATATAAGGCAGAAATTCAGGCTAAGAAAAAAGGAAGGAAATAAGCAATTATTTAGTCCTTACTATGTGCCCAGTACTATGCAAGGTGGATGAGGACCAAAGTTCATGTCACTAAGAATTGTCTTTTTTTTAATTTTTTTTTTAATAATTAATTTGTTTGTTTCCTTTTAGTTTACAGGATTCAATTCCACAATTCTTTGAGTTTCACATTTTGCCCCCTCCTTCCCCTCCCCTCCATGGTGGCTTATAGTCAAGTATAGGATCTGTAAATACTTTCACATTATACATTAGTCAGGTTATAAGGACGGATTGTACCAGCTGGAATGAAAAATGGTAAAGAGGACATAAAACCAAATAAGAGAAGGAAAAAGATCAGGTATTTTGCTTCCACCTGGATTTCAGTTTAGTTCTTTCTAGTTCTTTCTCTGGATGCACATATTTCTCTCCATCATGAGTCTTTTGGGATTGACTTATATCACTGCATTGCTGAGAAGAGTCCAGTCTATCAAAGTTGGTCATCACACATTCGTTGTGTCTGTAATTGTGTACAAATTTCTCCTGGTTCTACTGTTCTCACTCAGCATCAGTTTGTATAAGCCTCTCCAGGTAAATATGAAGACCGTATGCTCCTCGTTTCTTATAGCACAATAGTATTCCATAACATACATATACCACAACTTGTTCAGCCATTCCCCAATTGATGGGCACCCTCTTAATTTCCAATTCTTTGCTACCACAAAAAGAGCTGCTATAAACATTTTTGTACATATGGGTCTTTCTCCCATTTCTATGATCTCTGGGATATAACCCTAGGGGTGGTATTGCTGGATCAAAGGGTATGAAAGTATTTATAGCCCTTTGGGCATAATTCCAGATTGCGCTCCAGAAAGGCTGGATCAGTTCACAACTCCACCAACAATGCATTAGTGTTCCAGTTTGCCCACATCCTCTCCAGCATTTATCATTTTCCTGTTTTGTCATCTTAGCCAATCTGACTGGTAAGATGTGGTACCTCAGATTTGTTTTGATTTGCATTTCTTTAATCAATAGTGAATTAGAGCATTTCTTCATGTGCTTATAGATATCTTTAATTTCTTTCTCTGAAAACTGCCTGTTCATATCCTTTGACCATTTATCAATTGGGGAATGACTTGTATTCTTATAAATTTGGCTCAATTCTCTGTATATTTTAGAAATGAGTCCTTTGTCAGAGACATAGATTATAAAGATTCTTTCCCAATTTCCCACCTTCCTCTTAATCTTGGTTACATTGGCTTTGTTTGTACAGAAGCTTTTCAATTTCATGTAGTCAAAATTATTCATTTTACATTTTATAATGTTCTCTAATTCTTGTCTAGTCATAAAGTCTTTCCCTCTCCACATGTCTGATAGGTAAACTATTCCTTGGTTTAGGAGACTGCTTACAGTATCAACCTTTATACCTAGATCATGCACCCATTTAGACTTGATTTTGGTATATGGTGTTAGATAATGATCTATGCCCAGTTTCTGACATACTGTATTCCAGTTTTCCCAGCAGTTTTTGTCAAATAGTGAGTTCTTATCCCAAAAACCAGGGTGTGGGGGTTTATCAAACAATAGATTACTATAGTCATTGACTTCTGAATCTCGTGTGCCTAATCTATTCCATTGATCCACTCCTCTATTCCTCAGCCAGTACCAAGTAGTTTTGATGACTGCTGCTTTATAATACAGATTGAAATCTGGTATAGCTAGTCCAACTTCCCTAGCATTTCTTTTCATTAATTCTCTTGATATTCTGGACCTTTTATTCTTCCAAATGAATTTTGTTACTATTTTTTCTAGCTCTATAAAGTAGTTTTTTGGTAAATTTATTGGTATGTCACTAAATATATAATTTAATTTAGGTAAAATTGTCATTTTTATTATATTAGCTCGACCCAGCCATGAGCAATTGATATTTTTCCAATTAGTTAGATGTGACTTTATTTGTGTGAAAAGTGTTTTGTAGTTGTGGTCCTATAGGTCCTGGGTTGTTTTGGCAGGTAGATTCCCAAATATTTTATAATGTCTACAGTAACTTTAAATGGGATTTCTCTTTCTATCTCTTGCTGTTGAATTTCATTGGAAATTTTTAGCAATGCCGAGGATTTATGTGGGTTTATTTTATATCCTGCAAAAGAATTGCCTTTTAAAAACAAAAAAAAAGTTCTTGGGAATATCTAACTCAGCATTAGAATATTTTATAAAGGGAAGATCTTGGGAGGGTCTAGCCTACCATTTGTAATAGAAGAGTACTCTGGATTTTGTTAATTGGGTGGGGTGACTGTTATTAAAGAACTCTACTTTAGCAGACATGTTGAGGAGGCTTCAGTGGCCCTAAAGAGATGCACCCAAAAGTTAGTAGCAGGGAATGATGCCCAGCAGAGACACTGTACCCAGCAGCTGTCAGAGCACAGTAGAGCTATGGTTTTGAATGGGTGTAGATCACTATTCTAGAACTCCATATGATCTTCTTTCATTTATTGATTAATCAGTGAGCAAAGCTCTCGACTGGTAAGCTAAATCTATTTTTACACACCATTAAATGCTTGTTGATTGAATAGTTGATTGATTCCATTAGAGAAACTGTAGTTGTTTTTTTAATGACCTGTGAGGCTGGATTTTCTAGTACCTAAACTGTGAAAGCCAGAATCTGCCTGGTGTGTCCAGTTTCTGAACCATCCCAGTTTAAGCCTCCTAGCCATATTTAACCACTCCTTGTCATTTAACCAATCCAGTCAGTCACTGGATTCTGTTTCATGAGGAAGATTGTAAAAGACAGGAAGTCTGAGACAAGATTTACCTCAGTTTCAAATTCTCCTTAACTTCTACGTTTTGTCTGGTTTTGGTTTCCTGTCTGACTACCTACTTTAGACCCTTTGCCTTGTCTTGGCCCCTTCTTTCTAAGTAATACTTTGTTCGTGACTGCTTACCTGGCATTGACTCATTACTTACCTGTGACTCATCACTATATCCTGACCTCCTGTTTCTGTGTATTTTTTGGTATAGATCATGCTCTTGACCTAGTGCTGTATTCCAGGCTCTCTAGGTCCTGGCTTGCATTTTTGCCTTACCAATCCATTGACTCCCAAAGCCCAGTGTGATGGAGATGCTGCCCAGTGGATAAAGTTTGACAAACCCAGCTGAGTTGACTAAATGTCATGGTCCCAGGTAGATTTACAAGGAACATACAAACCCAGCCCAAGTAACAGTATCATATGGACTTTTTAAAACTGTGAGGTATTTGAGTACATCTATACCAACCACCCACTCAGAGCAGAAACATCTATCTAAAATAGGTGTCAAACTCATGACTGCTGGTCATCCCTAATGCTGTGGGACCAGTTTAAAGAAGAATTGAGAAATTCTTTAAAAAATCAATGAAAATACAATATAACACAGGTAATGTTAGTTTCTCTTTTTCTAAGTCAATATGCAGCCTGTAGGGTTCCTTGTATATTTGAGTATTACAGCAATAATCTAGAGTATCTCTGATAGATGTCTAACTAGTATCTGTTTGAACACATTTAGGATCAAGGTGCAATGAATTTAGCTGATTCTATTTTGGGGACAGTTAAGTATTAGGTTTTGCCTTGTGAAGCACATGTAAACCCTGTAAGTACTATCCCAACTCCTACATGAATTGATGAGTCAGGTCCCCAGTGTGTGACTATGATGACCCTTCAGGCCTCTAGGATGAGCCTTGAGGGATTATGAGGTTTTATGTTGTTGTTGTTGTTGTTTTGTCTTTTTGGAGGGGGAAAGGCAAGGCAATTGGGGTTAAGTGACTTGCCCAAGGTCACACAGCTAGTAAGTGTTAAGTGTCTGAGGTCAAATTTGAACTCAGATCCTCCTGACTCCAGGACCCATGCTCTATTCACTTCACAACCTAACTACACCGATGTTTCTAATTCTATAGTTAACCAGTCCACACTGGTATACTTCTTGCAGTGGTTATCAGAGAATATCAATTGGTCAGCCAGACTTAGTTAACTTTTTGCAAGGGCCATTTACTAAAGTGGTCAAGTAAGAACAGCTGGTACAAACAACCCCCAAATGTCTGCAACACATTTTCTCATGAATACATATAGAGTATAGGGGACAGTTGGATCAAGCTTAAGCTACACATGCCCGGTTGCTGTCCCATCTTGATAGTGACTCTGTGATAACACTGGTTTTAATAATGGTTCCCTCTATTTTATTGACCCTGGGCTTCTAGCTGACTTTTCCTGTGGTCCTGGGTTGGAAGCAGTCACTTATGTGAGTTTCTCATTGGATTACTTTATAATTATTTGGTCTCATGTGAACATCAGGGTTTTGCTGGAGTAGGTATATGGGGATTGAGTTATGTTATGATATGGTCTATCACTGGTTTATGCAGTCATCTTGGCAGGAAGTCTTCTTACATTTAGATTAAAGTGCATTCTGCTTGCCTTTAAGTTGTCATCTTCACCATCAATTGCTATCACCATGATCATCAAAACATTAAGAATCTAACTGTACTAGCTGGTACTCTAGGTGCTATTCAGCAGGAGCTGGATAGATACAACCCCTGATCTTTAGGAGCTTAAAAACAGTGCGAACTAAGTTAAATATACCATTGATGATAGGGATAACAATATTACTAACAATGATAACAACAAAAATAATAATACACAGTTATATATCAAGGTGATTTCGTTATCACAACCCTCTGGGGGAAGTAGTACAAATATTATTAGTTACATTTTACAGATGAGGAAGCTGGAATGCTAAAAGATTAAGTAAATTTCTGGTGGTCATTCATTCAATTGGTATTAATTAGGTTCCTATCATGTGCCAGGAGAAAGGCAAAAGACAGTCCCTTTCTTTAAGGGGCTCACATGCAAACTATACACAAACAAGATATAGACAGGATAAATTGGGGGTAATCAACAGAGGGAGGGCTCTAGCATTAAGGAGGATCAGGAAAAAGATTCTTAGAGAAGGTGAGACTTTAGCTGAGTATCTACGGAAGGTAGGAAGGGCACATAAAGAAACAGATAAGTGCCTAGAATGAATACTAGAATGCGAACAAGTTATAAAATGTTCACATTGTAGAGATATCAAGGGTGAATACAAGGTATGGATTAGGGAATGAAAGTCTAGGCTTGTCATGAGATTTTCACTCTTTAATCCATAACTTTAAAATGTATTCATCCTTAACTGGGAAAATATTTTACAGCAAGTTTCTTTGATAAAGGCCTAATTACTCAACTATAAATGGAATTGAACCAAATTTACAAAAAGAAAAGCCATTCCCCAAATGATAAATGCTCAAAGGATACAAGCAGGCAGTTTTCAGAAGAAGAAATCAAAGCTATCAATAGTCTCATAAAAATCCTCTAAATCACTATCTATTAGAAAAAAACGCAAATTTAAACAATTCTGAGGTACCACCTCACACCTACCAAATTGGCTACTATGACAGAAAAGGAACATGCAAAATGCTGGAGGGAATGAGGAAAAATAGGGACATTAATATACTGTTGGTGGAGTTGTGAAGTGGTCCAACCATTATGGAGAACAATTGGAATTACAGCCAAAGATCTATAAAACTGTGTATACCTTTTAACCCAGCAATAACATTACTAGTGCTGTATTTGAAAGAGATCAAAGAAAAGGGAAAAAACCTATATGTACAATAATATTCATAGCAGCTCTTTTTGTGGTGGCAAAGAATTGGAAATTGAGGAGATGCCCATTAATTGGGAAAGGACTAAGCAAGTTGTGGTATAAGATTATGATGCTCTTGTATTAAATGATGAGCAAGATGGCTTCAGAAACACCTGGGAAAACATATGAACTGATGCAAAATGAAATGAATAGAACCAAGAGAATATTGTACACAATACCAGAAATGTTATAAGGATGATCAAATATGAAAGACTTAGCTATTCTGATCAACACAATGATCCAAGACAATTCCAAAAGACCCATAATGAAAAATTCTATACACCTCCAGAGAGAAAACTGAAGAATTTTAAGTGCAAATTTAAACATACTTTTTCACTTTCTTTGTTTTTTTTTCAAAACATGGCTGATATGAAAATATGTTTTACATGATTTCACATATGTAATTATTATAATATTGCTTGCATTTTCAATGGCTGAGGGAGGGGTAGGATGGAAGGAAAGAATTTGGAACTCAACATTTAAAAACATGAATGTTAAAAATAAATAAAGAACTCAAAATGTATTCATCTTTAATATTTCTAAATCCCTAAATGCATTTTTTAACTGTTATTCCTACCAACGTTAACAAGTCTTCTAACAACAAAATATATTATTAAAATGGAGCTTCACTGTCAGAGGTAGCTTATGAATATAGCCCTTTGACCCCTCATCATCCCAGACCATCAAACTATGTAGTCATGGAATTGAATAGCAGCAGTTTTTTGAGCCCGAAGTCTTGGTGTAGCCAGGAAACTGAAGCAGTTAAGTGACTTCCTCAGGGTTTTATAGCCAGTAAATGTCTGAAGCTGAAATTGAATTCAGGTCTTCCTGACTCTAGGCCTAGTGTTCTATCCACTGAGTCACCTAGCTGGCTTTAGAAGACATAACTTTCTTGGGACTATCAAGCAGAGACTGAATATGGTCACAGCCTTCGAAGTTCTCAGCCTCAGCTGACTGGGATATTCTACTCCTAGCAATGTCGACTGTTCTCTCAGGTGGATAGTGAGAGGCTTGGACTTAAGATAGGAATACAACCTGATGACCCCAATGCCTGAGGAGACATTAAGTACTTCTTTTCCCAGTTCAATTTATTTTTTAAAAAAAGTATTTCTTAATTGAATGATTAATTGATGAGATCACAGCTCAATCTGGGTATTGTTTGAGTAAAAATGACTCATTTACGAGGCACTTCTAAGTTTGCAGAACGCTTAAAAAAACAACAATCCAATGAGGTAGGTGGGGCAAGAATTATTGTCAAATGTACATAAAAGATTGTTGTTTGTGTTGAGCCTTTTTTTTTTAGTCACTGGTGTTGTTTGTCATTTACATTATTTTACAGATGACATGCTGAGGCAAATAGGGTTAAGTGACTAGCCCAGGGTCACACAGCTAGTAAGGGTCTGAGACCGGATTTAAACTCATAAAGATGAGTCTTTCTGACTCCAGGCCCAGGGCTCTATCCACTGTACCACCTAGCTCCAATGTAAAGGCTTTGCGAACCTTAAAGGTGTATCTCTCTGTCTCTCTGTCTCTGTCTCTCTGTCTGTCTGTCTGTCTCTCTCTATCCTCCCCATCACTCCTATTTCCTTCTCTCCACCCTCTCTTCCTCTTTCCCTTTCCCCTTTTTTCTGTCTCTCCTCATCTTTGTCTCGGTGTCTCTCATCTCTTCTTTACGTCTGCATGTCTTTCTCTTCATGTATGCATTTATGACCTCATTAATTATTATTATCTTCCTTATTACTGTCACCTCCGTTTTACAGCAGAAGGGCTCATGGCAGGCGAAGGTGACATGCCCAGGGTCACACAGCTTGTAAGCCGGCATCGCACACAGATCTCTCTAGAGCCCAAGGCCAGAATACACCGCAGCGGCTCGCAGAGGCTGGCCAAAGCTTAGCATAACGCCGTGCACCCTCTGTCTACCCTCCGCTCCGCGTGTTAGGAGTCGCCCTGATTTACATCTCTTGGAAAACCTACAGCCCACGTTTCCTCGGTGACCTAGCTCTCGGAGCCACTTTCCCATCAGGGGTGCAATGGTTCCGCTCCGCTGCAGCCGGGCCAGGCCAGCCTCAAGTTCCCAGCCACGGCCGCCGCCGCTCCCAGTCCCACGTTCCATTTCTTCCCAGGTCGCTGGCTGCCCCCGCCGCTGCTCACCCCGCAGGCTGTTAGCTCCTCTTTTTACACTGCCTGTCATTCTTTCCAACCGTAGGTGTCCCCACTGGCAGGAAGGTGATCAAGCACGGAGAGGCCCCTATTAAATTTCACTCCTGCCTCGTCAGCAGATTTCCTGTTGAGACCTGCAGTGTTTTAAAAGTCACTTCTTCCCTGGGAAGCTTGCTGGGGACGCCGGGAGGGGAGGGAAGGAGGGACTGGTAGTTTGTGAAGTGCTGGGAGAATTCCATTCTTTTTTTTTTATTATTATTATTTTATTTTATTGCTTTTCGGTTGCCTCGTGGGATGTCATTTTAATTACAATGGCTTGTATGGAAAATATCTGGGCCCTTTGGAAAAGGCAATAAAACTTGCTGGGTTTTGTTTGAAAGGTTCTAGTTCACATGTGCAAATAATAAAAGAAGGGACTCCCAAGTCAGAGAGGATCTCCTAAACCTGCCTCCTGCCTCCTCAGTTAAGCGGTTTGAGCATTACCTAAAAAGAGCAGCTGGGATACCTGATATTGGCAGCTTTTAAAGACTATTCAGATCTGTTTTGTGATTCAGTCTCCCCCTCCAGCTCCCAACCTGTGGGCTGCTTAATGAACATTTCCAAGTACTGCTGGAAGTGGCAAATCTGGCTTTGGCACGAGGGAGGGAGTGGGGAATACCAGATTTGGTATCAGGAGGCCTGGGTTTGAGTCTGAGCTCTGCTGCTTTCTTCTCTTGAGCCCAAAGTCATTTCCCTTCCTCCTGCCCTCTTCAATAAAATGAGGGGGATTAGATTCAACAGCATTAGGTGCCAGGCACTATACTAAGCACCGAGAATATAAATACAAGCAAAAAAAAAAAAAAAAGACAATCCCTGCCCTCACAGAGCTTACCTTTTCATGGGGGAAATATAATATACAAAAGAAATCTGAAAAATTGAGGGGTGGGGTTCCGGGAGGTGAGGGGAACCAGCTTAGGGGTATGGCAAAGACAGTCTTGAGATTTAGGATTGCAGACTGGGTGGGAATGAAGACAAGCCTGGCCTGAGCTTTCTCCTTAAAATGGAGGTTCTGAAAGGAACCAGACAATCAGAGAAAGAGGCTGGGAGTGGGGTACTTTTGATTTAAGAATTCTAGTGCAGAGTGAGCTTCCAGGGTGAAGAGAAGGCATGACGACTGAGAATATCCAGCCAGTCAGGATAATAGCCTGGAAAGTCCACACTTTGGAAGGATAATAGATTTTGAGTTGGAAGGAGGCTTAGAAGCTATTTAGTGATATTAGAGGTTATTTAATTATACAATACATTGGAGTAGTTAGTTGGTACAATGGTTAGAGTGCCTGGACAGAGGTCAGAAAGACCCATCTTTCTGAGTTCAAATCTGGCTTCAGATACCTACTAGCCATGTGACCCTGGGCAAGTCACTTAACCCTATTTGCCTCAGGTTTTCTTCTATAAAATGAACTGGAGAAAGAAATGGCAAACTAGTCGAGTATCATTGCCAAGAAAAAAAACCCAAAATGGGGTCATGGAGTACTGGGCACAACTGAAAAACAAAATAGAATGTTGGACTTGAAGTAAGGAAGACCTGAATTCATATTCTACCTCAGACACTTATTAGCTGTGTGGTTCTAGACAAGTCATTTCACCTCAGCTTCCCTCCTTTTCCTCATTTATTAAATGGAGATAATAAGAGCACCTACCTGCCAGGGTTATTGTAAGGATCAAGAAGTTCATTGCAAACCTTAAAATGATTTACTAAGTGCTTACTATTATTATTAGTCCAACCCTATACTTTCACTGATGAGGAGACTGAGGCTCAGCTCTCAGGTGATTTACCCAAGGTCATTAAGGTAGTCATTGTTCAGAGCTGGGCTTCAAACACAGATTCTCTGGCACCAAATCCAGCTGTCTTTCAACTACACTTGCTTTCTCCCCTTGTGACTCTAAGAAATAATGGAAACTCATTTATATAGGACTATTAGACTTACAAAAAGCTTTTCTTGTAATAATCCTGTGAAGTAGGTAATGCAAGCATGATTATGCCAATTTCTTTTTCTTTTCTTTTTTTTTTAACAGATGGGAAAACTGAGGCTCACTGAGCATTTGTAACTTGCCCCAGCTCAAGACCAGGAAGCAAACCCAGTTTTTCACTCTGAGAAGCAGAGGCTTTACGTCTGCTGCTCTACCTGGTTTCAAAAGCGTTGGTCCTAGGATAAACTCATCACTTCTAATCCCATCACCATGTATCTAACTCAAGGCCTGACTGATTTCACCTGTCTCAGCCTCCTCTTCCTCTGACTGGAGGCTGGAGTACTAAACTCCTCCCAATGCCTTCCTTTATAAGAGGGCAGAAAGGAGCCTCTCAACTTACTTCACTTTGCATCTACTCTCTGCCTGGTCTCAGCTTTATGGAATAAGATGTCACCACTACAGGCAACCCTGTCATAATCCTTCTTCACCTTTTCCCATCATTTTTCTGCCTCCATTTGTGTGTGGTTTCCACCCATTAGATTATCAGCTCCTTGAGGGCAGGGACTGTCATTTTTTATCCATTCTTTCATCATTATTCAACACAATGCCTAACATATAGTAGGCATTTAATAACTGTTTATTGGATTGGATTGGTACAGTGGGATAGTAGATAAGACTGTGACACATGAGTTACAGCATGTTGGACAATCACTTATGTTTTCTGAGCATCAGCTTCCTTGTGTTAAAAAAATAGGAATAACTACTTGTGCCTCAGTGGATTGTTGTGAAGAATGACTTTTATTAATGTGAGGGGTTATAAATTTGATGATTTGGGCATATTTTTATCTAGTATGGCCTTTATTTAGGCTTTCCTTTCTCTTGCCCTCTGTGTAACATGCATTCAAATCCTCCCTCCCATCACATGGTTGATCTCCTCATAGAACTGCTTGGTGCTTATGGCACTATCTGGGAATGTGATCATCATCAAAGTGGTTGGCCCTGGTCCAGGCTCAGTGAGGATGGTTCTGGGACAGGCTGGGGTTGGCTGTTCAGTGAGAACAGGTGTCTCTGGAGCACCTTCATCCAGCCCCATCCTTGGTGCCATTGGACTGTGTTTCTTTATAAATTATTATTTAGATGTTGGAGAATGTGTCTCATGCCCAAGCTGTCTTTGGCCTCATGTATCCAACTTATCAATCTCTCCCCATGCAGGGGAAAGCAGGCTGGAAGGAAGCCATTGGCATGCTCACTGACACAAATTCTAGGAGTGTCAGGCCCTCCAGTAAAGGTCTTTGCATAGATGGCTGAAGCCCAAGTTAGACATGGCAAAGGAGAAATAAATGAGGGGGGAGCGGATTTTCCTACGTAATATCTTGTTCTCTTCCCCATAAAAAATGTCCTGCCTCTCTTACTCCTTAAGCAGCTCCTTATTTCCATCTGTCTTCTCTAAATCTGGATACCAAAATAAAGTTGATTTAGACCAATGGGGAGTGTGACAGTATGAAGGCAGGTCTGAGGGCAGAGTGTACAGAGATTAGGAATAAGGCCGACTATGGGGCCTGAGTTTCAATCTTGGAAGAGAGGGCATTGAGATATAGTGGAAGGAATGCTAAACCCAGAGTCAAGAACCCTGGGTTTGAGCCTGGTTCTGCCACCTATCAGTTATCTATGAACAAGTTCTGTAACTCCCAGACTTTCTTCATCTGGAAAACAAAGGGGCTGAGATTTGGAATTATGTGGGAAAAGCCACTGTTTTCAATCCTCTTAGACCCAATGTTTCCATTGTAGGCATATACCCCAAGGAAGTCAAAGATGAAAAGAAAGGATTTATTGATGTTTCACTTTCTATGCAAACAAAATTGGAAACAAAGTGGATACCCATTGACTGAGTAGTGGCCAACCAATCTATGGCATGGAAAAATATTTAGAATATGATTATAAGAAAATGACCTACATAAGCATAATATTCCTTTTAGGCTAATCCTCTAACTTGTTCAATTAACAGGTTAGGTCAGGAGTGAGAAGGGGCTGGGGGGAGTAGGGAAGGTGGCTTCTCTAGATTCTAGGAGTAATTCTATGAGTCTTTACTCCTAATGCTATGGTTCATGGGGCTCCATCAGCATCGTATTTCCCATTAACACTTAAGCAATAGATGCAATTATCTCTAAGTAAAGGCATTTATTTATGATAGCATAATAAAAACAGCATATATAAAATATGCCCCTCATAAACTTAGGGTACACTGTTCCATGAATACATGCAATATTTATGGGAAGGGTGGCCTCAAACTTATAGCACAATGATAGTTAGGCATACATAAAGGATATACTTGTGGCAAAACAACTTACAATTCATGGTTCTGCAAGACCCAGAAGTCCTTTCTGTCTTTATAGGGTTCTAATGGCCCTTTGAGCCAGCATCTTTGCTAGGTAAGTTGCTGAGCTGGTGAAGTAGATAGAACATTGGAGCTAGAGATGGGAAGACTTGAGTTCAAATCCTGCATCAGATATTTACTATTTGTATGATCCTGGTCAAGTCACTTAATCTCTGTTTACCTGCGTTTCCTCATCTGCAAATTGTGTGTGTGTGTGTGTGAGAGAGAGAGAGGATAACTAACACAGATTATTGTAAAGATCAAATAACATAATGTATATAAAATTCTCTGCCAAACTCAAAGAGCTAGATACATGCTAGTTGTTGTTGTTATTATTTTAATTATTATTATTTCTGTTAGTATTCTCAGAGTTTTCTTCTCTCCATAACCAGTTCTCTTCTATGCTGCCAGAAGATATACTTCTCAAAGTTGCTTCCTCTCTCAAATGATTACTATTTTTATATGTCTGTCTAGAGTGTGTGTCTATTCCTTCAACTTCTCCTCTTTCTCTTATTTTTTTGGGAGGGTAATTGGGGTTAAGTGACTTGCCCAAGGTCACAAAGCTAGTAAGTGTTAAGTAAGGACTCAGGTTCTCCTAACTTCAGGGCCAGTGTGCTATTCACTGTGCCACTTAGCGCCCCCAATTTCTCCTCTTTCACCAAGGAGTTTTCACAAATTGTTGCTAGATGTAATATTCTATGGGGAATGGGGTCTGGTGAAAACTTCCTCCTCCCTCCAAAGACTTGATGAGCTGGGTTCTTTCCTGGACGCTGACTCTCAGCCTCAGTTTCCTCATCTGTAAAATGGGGTCAATAATAACACCTACCTCCCAGGGTTGTTGTGAGGATACTGCATCTTTGTAAACCTTAAGATGCTATCTACTGTAACATGAATAATGTAATATGTAATTTTTCAAATGTGATATATTGCAACACAATATATAATGCAAGTACATTACCTCCCTCTGGAGTTATCCTCTGTAAAACTATAAACGGGCTATGTTTGTCTTAGCCTACTAGTCTATTCTGTCTCCTCACATTCTCATGTCATTATGGGGCCCCCCTTTCAACCAAGAGGGTTTGGCAAAGAGGTCCACAATGAGGTATTGTTGTGGAACTACTTCAGGAGGTCATAAACTATCTTGAGTGGCAGAATATCAGACAATATTGCCCCGTATTGGGTGTGGGGGATAGTTTTCCAATCCTGGCTCCCCTCAAGTCCCCTCCTCCCCCCCAGGCAGCCATCTATTCTGCCTTATGTATAAAGGTGGACTTGCTGCCTGAAATCTCACCCAGATTGTAAGGGAGCGTGCCACAGGGGCAGGGCTGACCTCTGCTGTCAGTGCCAATCTCTCTCCCTCCCCATACACAGGATGTTACAGTTGGCACCTGGGATGTCACATTCTGACATGTGAGGCTGTGTTAGGAGGGGAGGGAGTGGGGGGTCGGGCTGGTAGGGAGAGACCTTGGCTTTCCCAGCCAGGTACATGTCAAACCAAATCCCACTAATGATTCCGTGTCACACTTGGACCTAGAGCTGATCTGTATCAGAGTGATACAGCTGAAGTCAAATGACAATGTTTGTCTGGATGGGGCTTATCTGACAGGACAAGCTTCCCAGCAGCTCACAGTGTTGGCTGGGGAGGCCACCATGGGTGGGTGGGGGCAAGCAGTGGGGCTTGGTTTCTCTCCCTCCTTCCTCACTTCCCCATTTGCTACCTTGTCCTTGAATTTGCTGCTGGTTTGTGTTTGCTGACATTTGAGCAGATTCTGTTTATGCAAATGACCTTGTTTTCCTTTATTTTGATTCTTGTACATGTGCGAATACCACTGACTGGCATTCAGGCTTATTTGCATCATGCTAAGAGCCATCCTGGTCACTCAAGCTGCAGCAAGAAAGGCTGGGGAAGGGAAGGAGGGCACTTAACATGGGCGTGAATATTAATACATTTTCATCTGCTGTCACTTCATGATCATACCCCCCCTCCCCTTTCTTATCAATGGACACATCTTTATTGAGCATTGACTATGTACAAAGGCACTGTCTCTGAATATTTGATCTTCTAGGGTGGTGGTGGTGGTGACGAAGAGTGGCTGACCTGTTCCGCTTTGCCTCAGCGGACTAGGACCAATGGATAATTTGTAGGGATAAGGATTTTCCTTTAACATAAGGGAAAATATCTTGGGAATTGAAACCGTCCAAAGATGGTGCAGGTCAGACTGGGGGCACGGAGTGGAAGAGGTAGAGATTTCATCATCATTGTAGGGGTTTAAGTAAAGACTGTATGTTGTAAAGGGAAGGTTCATGCGACCACAGATTTAGAACTATTGGGAGTGAGGAGATCCTGAGAGACCTACTTCCTTTTCTCCACCACTGCTGCTAGTCTAACCATGTCACTCCCAGGGTCACTAATCTCTAGTGGCTTCTTGTTACCCTAAGACCTTTAAAGCTTTTTCACACCCTACTACTAACCTAAATTTACAACCATTATTATACATTATTTCCTGTTATATACTCTAAGAGACATCAAAGATATGGTTTGAAGGCCATTTCTCAGTTCTACCAGGACCCCTATTTCTATTTGTGGCTAACACCACCGGTTTAAGGTTTGGGCATGTTGGCCTTCATGCAGTACTGCCCTACTCATAACACTCCCTCTTTAATCTCCATGCCTGGAATGAACTCTCACTTCTTTTTTTTCCTTTAAGAATTTTTAGTTTCCTTAAACACTCATTCAAATAAAGCTCTACCTTTTCCAAGAGGCCTTTTTTGATGTCCCAGGTACTAGTGTTTCCTTCTAAAAATGACCTTGTATTTATTTTATGTTTTAATTTTGGAATATGTATTATTATTTAATATGTATGTATTATATATTTATTTATATGTGCTTATCTATGCAAATATCATCTCCCTTGATTGCTTGAAAGCTTTGTGAGCAGGAACTATTTATTTGGTTTTTCTTTTTTTGGTCTTTGTATTCCTTTCATCAGTAAAGCAGCCGATGCACAGTAAACGGAAAGCTATATTTAGAGTCAGCAAGATCTTGTTCAAAATCTTGCCTCATTAGTTATGTGACCCTGGGCAAGTCACTTAGCCTTTATGAGTCAAATTCTTCATCTGTAAAATGAGACAATATTAGTACTTTCCTCCAAAAGTTGCTGTGAGGATCAAATGAGAAATATATATATATATATATATATATTTATATATATATATATATACATATACACATACATATATATATATGTGTGTGTGTGTGTATGTATAAAGTCCTTTTAAAGCCTGAATGCTATAGGAATGCATGCCATTTTGTTGTTAACTGACCTTGTTCAATTCTCCTTTTGTCTACAAATGAGGAAACCAAGGCCCAAGAGGGTAAATGACTTGGCCTAAGTCTCAGATAAATGTGATTCAAACTCAGTTGTTTCATTCCAGATCTAGTAATTCTTTCTAAGGTACCACCATGGCTTATAGTATGGATTCATGATTTAAGCAGGATTTAGTCGATTAATAAGCATTTATTAAGCAGATGCCAGGCCCTGTGCTAGGCACTGGGGATACAAGGCAAAAAATGAAACAGCTGCATTCTATTTGGGGGAAACAACACATCCACAGTTAAAGTGAATGCAATACAAATTCAGAGGAGTTTCAGGAGGGAGGAGAGGAGGCCACTAGCCACTGGGGTACTAGAACGTGGGCCTCTTTCAGAAGGTAACTGTTGAACTGAGTGAACTTTGATGGAAACCAAGGATTCTAAGAGGGATTGGTGAGGAGGGAATCTATTACAGTCATAAGTATCAACCTGCTCAAGAACACAGAAAGGTCAGCGTTAGGGAACAGAAAGGAGGCAAGTATGTCTGGATCATGGAGTTTAGGAAAGACAGTGATGTGTAATAAGCCAGGAAATGTGTGTGTGTGTGGGGGCAGGATTCAGATTTGAGGGGTTTTAAATAAAGAGGTGTTTGCATTTTATCCTAGAGGCAAGAGGGGGCCAAGGGAGATTTTGGAGCAAGGGAGCAACGTGATCATACTGAACCAGATCCAGGCAGAGATATTTAATAAAAGAAAAACTTGTGGCAAATAAACACAATGGAATACTACTACTGTGCTGAAAGAAATGAAGAAATTGATGATTCCAAAGAGACCTTAAAAGACTTGTTTGAACTGATACAGAGTAAGGTAAACAGAACAGAGAAGTAATTTATATTATTACATCTATGATGTAAAAATGAACAGTTTTGAAGACTGATGAAGAATGAAATGAACAGCCAGGAGCTATACAACAGCACTGTTTAAGAAACAAAACAAATGCACTAACAACTTTGAAAGCTGTTAGGATTATGGTCAGTACAATGACTATTTAAGATTCCAGAGTAGGGAGGGTGAAACATGCCATCCATTATAGCGAGGTGATTGATTTAGAAAGTGGAATAAGACATATATTTTTAACACAGCCCATGAGAAATTTGTTTTGTCTGACTAGGCATATTTGTTAAAGTGAATTTTTCCCCTTCTTCCCAAATGGAGTATGAGGTGAGAGGAGGGAACTCTGAGCATGTTGTTTTTGGGGAGATTCTTCTGTGGAAATTATGGCAGAGCAGTGACATCATCACCATCTTCTTATAAAATACTTGACATGTATGATAATATTTGGTCACTATTAGCATCAAAAAGCACTGAATACCTATACTATAAAAAGCACTGTGTGGGAACTGTATATCAAGAAAGGAAGATCATGTGGACCAAAGATGGTGGTTGTACTTTGTATAGTATTGGGTGATATAGCATTTCTGTAATAAATTCATCATTCAATGTCTTGTATTATAGTGATTTCTGCTTAGACCCCATTAGAATGTAAGATCCATGAGTGTAGGGATGTTGTTTTATGTAAACTTTGTATCTCTTCTAATTAGCTGAGTGCTCCACACACAACAGATACTTAATACACATCTATTGTCATATTATAATTCATCTGGCATAAGATGTTATCCTTCTCTGTTCTAGATTGTTTTCTCCTTCATCATCACAATTTACTCTTTAAGGGCTCTCCAGCAGTTAGTATGAGTCATGTAGTTTAGAAACAAAAGTGGCCCAAACTTACAAGAGAAGCATAGCATCTTAGGCTTGTTTAGTCCTACTCAATGTAGGTGAAGAGCTAGTGTCATTTCCAGAAAAACTAAAAAAAAAAGCATGAAAGAGGGAAGTATTAGCTCTCCTTTTTGCTATACAACAACAAAAAGGTAAGTCCTTCCTTTGGACATTTGCCATCACTAAAATAAGATAAAAACTTCAAGGGGCACACCCTAGAGACTAAGTTCTTTCCTCTTAGGCATAAAGTAGCTGTCAGCAGGTCATGTCATGGTTTAGAAAATGTGGACTAAGTGATTAAACCTTTGTTCAAGTGTGGATAAAAGTGTAAGATGAAACTCATATTCCAATACTCGCAGAATTTCAGTTTTGGAAGGAACCTCAGGAGTTATATACAGGTTGAACATACAAGGTTTCCTTACCTGGGAACCATAGACTCCCAAAGGTCCCATGGACAGATTTTGGGGGGGGGTGAACTTAGACGGCAAAAGAATAATCATTATTTCAATATAACTGTTTTCATATGTAACACTATATATTTTATTTTATACATCACTAAAGGAGTCCATGACAGAGAAAAGCTTAAGAATCTGTGTACTTGACAGTCTCTGAGATTCCTTCCAGTTCTAAGAAAATATGATCCTATGATCACTTCCTCCAGGCCATATCTGAACAGGCATCCCTTCTGCAACCTTCCTGATAAGTGGTCATCCAGACTGTTTGTGAACACCTCTATAGACATGGGGAAATCCAAAACATTTCATTTTCAGAAAGATTTGGCCATTGGGAAGCTTTTCTTCATGTATATGTAAATAATTCTGTGATCTCATTAGTTGGACATTTCCTCTAATGATATAGATCGTAACTCTTTCCATGCCTGCCTATCCTGTGAAGTCTTGTCTATGTCCTACCAAAATTTCCTTGAGCCAGCATGCTGGAGGCCTTCCATACTTTCTTCTAAAATTATGAGCTACAATCTACTTTTCTGAGACTTCAATCCATTGTTTCTAGTTCTACCAGATTGGATCAGGCTGAATAAATCTAATCATTCTTCTACAAGCTTCAAATAATTAAACATAACTGTCAAGACTTATCTCCTTCCCCAGGCCCAAGTCTTTTTTTTTTCTCTCTAAGCTAAAAATTCTGAGTTCTTCAAATGATCCTTATAAAGCATGGTCTCTAGTCCTTTTATTATCCTTTAGATTTCCTTCTCTTGGTTAATGGCCTTCATAAAATGAATTAGACTCTATATTCCAGATAAGCTCAGGCACCTTTTTCTCTCCTTGACTCAGTAATACTGATATTTCCAAAGATTTTGGATTTTTTCTATTTCTTCCTCCCTTGATAATCTCATGTTCTTCCATGGACTCACCTCCTACCACTGTGCTATTTCTCCATTCCTGCTCTTTGCAAAATACTATAATTTTAAATATTTAAACTTTAACATTAAAATAGTATTAGTAGTAAAATAATAATATTTATATAGAGCTTTAAGATTTGCTAAGTGCTTTAAATATATCCTCTCATTTGATCCTCACAACAACCTTTGGAGGGAGATCATATTATCTCCATTTTATGGAAGAGGAAACTGAGGTAGACAAGTTAACTGACTTGCCCAGGGTCCCACAGTTAATGTGTCTGAGGTTAAATTTGAACTCAAGTCTTACTTGAGATTCATCTGTCTCGCCACTGAGCACCCAGTTAATAACACAAGAATATCTACTTCCCAACTTTTCTCATCAACTCCAACTACCCAGCTAGTGCAGCTTCTTCTAGATACCATGAGCTTAATATGTTTTACTAATAAAATGAAATGTGATATTATGGAAAGGATATTGATCTTCAGGTCTGAAGACCTGAGTCTGAATTTTGAATCTGCCACTTTGTCCACCTTTATGACCCTGAGCAAGTCACTTAAATGCATCATGTCTCAGTTTCCCTTTGTGTATACATATTTATGACCCTGTGTAATTTATTTTAAACTTCCTATGCCTCAGTTTACTCATTTGTAAAGTTGAAATGACAACAGTGTAGTTACTGAAACCCCACAGGATTATTGTGCAGAAAATTCTTTGTAAATTTGGAGACATTAAAGAAATGCGAGCTTTGATTTCTCCTCAAATCAGCTGCCCCCTTTGAGTTTCTTATTTTTTGTCAATGATACCAGTGTTCACTCAATCAGTCACTTTTGAAACATTGGTACTATTATCTTTGACTTTCCCTCTTCCTCACTCCCCCACCCCATGTCCAATCAGTTGTCAGGTCTCGTCAATGCTAACTCTGTAATCCACTCCTTTGTCTCTATTCTCCCGGCCATCACAGTCCCTCAATCTTTCATCACCACCTGCCCGGACTCTTATAAAAACTTGAGACAGTTTTGTTTCTATTCACATGGAAAGAATACGGAAAAATTTGACTTCTGCTCATTGGCTCTATTATTGTGATAAAAAATGATACGAAAGAACCAGTAATCCATGTGCAGGGGCAGGGGAGGGGGAACCCCCTTCTTCTAATCAAGACTCAAGTTTACTTTATTTATGATTGACAAGCACAGTAACTAAGCTGCTAAGTAGTCATGGCATCATAAATTTAAAATTTAAAGGGCTCTTGGAGGCTATTAAGTTCAACTACATCATTTTACAGATACAGAACTAGTTAGAAATGTTTGAGAGAAGATTCGAACTTGGACCTTCCAGACTCCAGGTCCAACCCTCTACCCACTGAAAAACTCTCCCTCGTTTTTTGTTTTGTTTTGTTTTGCTTTTTGGAGGGCAGTTGGGGTTAAGTGACTTGCCCAAAGTCACATGGCTAGTTTTTGTGTTAAGTGTCTGAGGGCAGATTTGAACTCAGGTGCTCCTGACTCCAGGGCCAGTGCTCTATTCACTTCTCCACCCGCTCCCCCTCCCCAACTCTCCCTAGCTTTTGATGCTCCTATCAGCAGTAGGCAAGGATATGAAACATATGGCCCTTGGGCGGTGTAAGCAATAATAATGATGATGGTAACTCAAACTTACACTAACATGGTGTTTTAAGGTTTACAAAACTTTTTCCCTCACAGCTGATGAGGAAATGAAGCAACTTGTTCAAGGTCACATGGCTAGTTATTTGACAGAGAGAACTTGAACCATCATCAGAGGATCATAGGATTGAGAAAATGGAGAGGAGGGAAAGGAGGACGGGAGAAAGTAAGGAGGAGGGAAAATGGGAACAGGAAAGGGATGGAGAAGGAGGGAAAGGGAGACAAGGAGAGGAAAAGGAGGAAAAGAGAGAGAAGGAGGGAAAAAGGGAAGAAAATAGAGGGAGAGGGAGTCACGTTGGCAATATATAACCACCGTAGAGTAAAAAATCTGTGCAAAACTTTCTTTGTAAGTGAAGAAATTTAGGCCTAAAAATGGAAATATTATGGTTTGGTAGGACAGCCACTACAGATATAGTCAGAATTCCATATTTGGGTTCAAATTCTGCCTCTGCTACTTACCCACAGGTAACTTTGGGCAAGTCACCTCACCCAGCTTCAGATCCCTCAAATAAAAAATGAGGATTGGACATCATAGCCTCTAATTAGCAGGTGGGTGGCCACATAGTACACAGAGCAACAGGCCTGGAGTCAGAAGATTCATCTTCATAAGTTCAAGTCTGGCCTCAGATACTTCCTAGCTGTGTGACCGTGGGCAAATCATTTAACCCTGTTTGCTTCAGTTTCCTCATCTGTCAAATGATCTGGAGAAGGAAATGGCAAACCCTCCAACAACTTTGTCAAGAAAGCCCTAAATGGGGTCACAAAGAGTCAGACATGACTGAAAAAGCAACGACCTCTAATATCCAATCTATCTATAGAGTTTTTGGGGGTTCCTTTCCAATTCCAAGTGTCTTGGCAGATTACACAGAAAGTGATTAGTAGAACCAAAATTTGAACCCAGCACCATTATTCTTTTCATTAGACCTTACTTCCTACAATAAAAGTCACTAAAGCTCTCTCATGTCTAGAACAACTGACCACAGGAAAAGGCCCACTCCCCCCACCCCCTCCATTCCTTTGTAAAGAGCAGGGATAGAGAAAATAGCAATAGCAGCTGCCATCAAGGGTGAATGGTCTCTTTGACACCCCAGATTTAGCCTAGCATCGTTAGGTTGAATTTGGATGCTTGAATACCGCCGATATTTTGTGCTGTTCAGCAAATTCTATATTTGATTCACCCATCCCAGGGGCCTTTGTGAAACAGGGAGCATTGTATCCAGAACAGAAGCAGCAGTCAGCCTTATATTCATGACTGTGGGATAAATGGTCAGACATATAGCGCACAGCAATGAAAAGGCCAGTGGGTGGAGGGGGAGGATGGGGCTGGATTCATCTTTTTACTATTTATCCTGTGCCTTTCACTGGATGGGTTGCGCAGGACTTTTATTTCGTTATTCCTTATAACATCTCAGTGGGCACCTTGTTTTACAAATAATAACAATAATCACAGGAATAGAGTTGTGGATTTATATAATGCCCATCTTTCTAAGAGCTCAAAGACATAAGTACATATGTTTTTATAGACAGACATAGAGATGAAAGGTGGTTTAACTACTATTCTATCAAGTGAGTATGAGCTGAAAGACAGTATAGACTTAGAAATAGTCATACGTGTGTGGGGATCAACCTAGCAAATCATGGACAGCTTCATCAGCAGAAGGTTGTCTCCCAGGGAACTTCTATTTTGGTTGCTTTTTCCCAACCATAATAACTAGATATGACCTCTTTATAAAAGCATGCAGAGGTAGGTATTTATATTGGTGGTAGGTATTTATATTTCACATTGATGAAACTACTTATGATCCTTAAGCATACTGAAGCATGGCTAGAAAGATAGAGAAGGGTTGGAGCCTTTTATTGTTTGTTGTTCAGTCAATCCAGTCATGCCTAACTTTTTGCAACCCCATTTGGGGTTTTCTTGGCAAAGATACTGGAGTGGTTTGTCATTTACTTCTCCTGCTCATTTTACAGATGAGGAAACTGAGGCAAACAGGGTTAAGTGACTTGCCCAGGGTCACACAGCTTGTGTCTGAAGCTGAATTTGAAGTCATGAAGGTTCTTCCTCAAGTAAATCCCAGTGCCCTATGCACTGTGCCACCTAGATGCCTAGTAACAGGCTTATTAGCCATTATATCAAGTGTACCTTTCTGGTTAACTTGCTCTTAAACACATCAGTGATACATCAGTAACAATAGTTCCTACCTTTGAATGATGACACTCTTGAATATTGAATCAAGTTCCCAAATTAGCTGCACTTCAAATTTGGGGTCAGAGCATAAAATATTTCGAGCTGGAAAGGACCTCAGAAGCCATTTAGCAAAACTCTCATTTTACAGGTGAAAAAAATGGAGACATAGGATGTTAAGTGCCTAACCCAGGATCATACAAATCACAAGTGTCAAAGGCAAGATTTAAACCCACATCTCCTAACTCCATTTCAAGTGCTCTTTCCATAGCTCCTTGATTTCAAGAATTTGTAGTTGAACCCCTTTCATCAATGCAGACTACAGGCATTTTGGGCTTGGTAGATGGTCTTCAGAGCTTCTGGAATAAAAAAATGGACATTTTGGTCAAATTGATGGTGGGCCTTTCTAAATTTAGCTCAGATGATGGGCACAAAGGCCATTGCCAGGCCTGAATTAGAAATGTTTTCAACTTCTCTTTCTTCCCCCTCTCTCCATATCCATCTTCATCCATATGCTCTTCTAATACCAGAATGCTTCTGTAACCAGAATGTGTGTATATTTACATCTCTGTGTGTGTTTTGTGTGTTTGTGTATGTGTGTGGGTAGTTTCCAAATTCGATGAAAGCAGTATCTTTTCTAAATTTAGTATTTCCTCTAGTGTCTGAAAGAGTTTTCTGACCAGTAGGACCTAAATCCATGCTTGCTGATTGGAATTACCAGAATCAGTATTGTCGGGGGGGGGGGTCTCTTTTGCTCCAGCTCAGATGATTAGGACTTGAAGGACCATGAGCATGATCCAGCCCATCCCTGGTATTTTATAGGTGTAGAAACCAAAGTCAAGAGAGATGGAATAGCTTGTTCAAGGTTCACTGGGGCTTTTCCTACGTCCTTCACCAAGAACATGATTGAGTTGAAATCTCTGATGAAATATTAGTGCTTCATGATCCTAGGTAGGCAAGATAATAATAATTAAGGTTCATATTTATAAAATGTTTTAAAATTGGCAATGTCTGAATAATGTGAAAGTATTTACAGATCCTATAATTGACTATATGCCACCATGGAGCGGGGAAGGGAGAGAGGGGGACAAAATGTGAAACTCAAGGAATTGTGGAATTGAATCCTGTAAACCAAAAGGAAACAAACAAATTAATTTTAAAAAATTGGCAATGTCATGTACATATATACATATATAATATCTATACATACATATACATAAATATATGTGCATACGTTACTTGTTTTTAGTTGTGTTTGACTATGATGCAATTTGGGGTTTTCTTTGCAAAGATATTAGAGTGATTTGCTCTTTCCTTCTCCAGTTTATTTTACAGATGAAGAAACTGAAGCTAATAGAATTAAATAACTTGCCCAGGGTCATACAAGTAAGTATCTGAGGACAGATTTGAACTCAGAAAATAAGTCTTCCTGACTCGATCCACTGAAACACATAGCTGACCTGCACATAAATATGCATATACATAATTTCCTTTGATCCTGGGCACAAACCTGTGAGGAAGGTATTATTATTATTAGCCCACTGTAATGTTAATGGTATTTAAGATCTTCCTTGCCCATTAATAGTCCTCATGTGGAGTCCATTAAGGGAAGCTTGATTAGGGGAGGCTTGCTTGTAGGAAGGCTTTCAGACCTTTTGCTTATTTCTAATTAGGCACTGAGTCTTCAGTCTTCTGGCTCTGAGAAGTGTATATATATTCTGAGTTGGTATTTTGCTTTGGGGGCTTGATTATGAGAAAGCTCTTGTGATTCCCTGGTTGAAATTCTGAGTGGTTGTGTGTTCTGAATTCCCTGACTGCTCAGATGTAAATGCTCTCTCCATCCAGGGATATATGTAAAGTATACAGTTGATTCAGGCAGTCAGAGGCCTGCCTGTTGGTCTTGATTTCTCTGCTTGTATTTTTTCTGTTTGTACTTTCTTTTTTTTATTTTTTTAAGCAATTGGGGTTAAGTAACTTGCTCAAGGTTACACAGCCAGTTATTATTTCTGGGTGGTGCTAAGTGTCTGAGCCCGGGATTCGATCTCCAGGTCTTCTCAACACTGGAGCCGGTGCTCTTACTCGCTGTGCTACCTAGCCACCCCTGTTTGTACTTTCTCTGAAGTTCAGGGTGCTGACTTTTCTTCTGAACTAGTGAATGTAATTAAAAAAGATTGCTCACCCCTTAAACAGGTATCTTTCCTAGTAAAGCAGATCTATGAACCTGTGCTATCAGCCATCCTGGGTATGGCAGTGTGGTTGTTGCTACACCCAGCCCTACCCATTGATGAGCAAGCAGAGGCTAAGAGTTTAATTGCTGTTCCCAAGACCATACAGCCAGAAAATGTCTGAGGCATGATTCTAACTTGGGTCTTCTGGGTCTAAGTTTGACATTTTATTTCCTATGCCAAGGAGCTGATCTTGGTATTTGACATTTCCTTCAAGGTTCATTCTTTGTGATCCCTACATTCCATACCTACATCACACTGTGCACAGTATTCAATCCATTTGTCCCAGTGCTATAAAAACTATCAGGATTGAAATGGATATCTACAAATGTCATTGCTCCAAAAGTTCAGTGGTGAGATTTCCCCTGAGACATCTCCTCTTGCAAGATCTTAAAACCTTAATGACAGAAAGGAACTTAGATAAGAGTTGCCAAGTGCTTAGTACAGAGCCTGGTACTCATTAGACACTTAATAAATGCATCTTCCTTCTCTCCTTACCCCCTATTAGAGACCATCTATTCCAATTCCCTCATCTTGCAGACCAAGGACAATGGCTCCAGGTAGAGAGAAGGACAGAGGAAGGGAATGAGGGGCCATGGGGGACAGAGATAGTCCATGTTGGTAAACCATTTGGAAGTAAAGATGGGTTTTCTGCCAACAACGCTAAGTAAGAAAGAGTGACAGGAGAGGAAGATTGACAGGTTGTGGCAGAGGATAGGACACAGGGGGCAAATTATTCTCCATGGGAGTGTTTGCCAAGTGATATTAGCAACTTTGTCTTCTCCCTTCGTAGGCCCTACTTTACTGAACGCACAGTCTTTTGCTTTGAAAACTGAGGTTTCCAATCCAGTAATAAACATGATATATACAAAGAAGAGATTATTCAAAGGGCAAGGAATTATGTGGAGGGGAGAGCCTTATGTTGGAAACTCAACTGGAATTCCATTATTACTCTTTTGGACTTCTTTTTAAAAAATTGTATCATTTCTCTTTCCTATTGACATAACACCTGAGAAATAATTCGAATCCCCAATATAAGAAACTCTTGATTTAATAAATGAGTAATTCAGGTATGAATTATCCACTGTACAAAAGAATTATTTACAAGAGAATTCAGTGAATGGGTCATTTACATAGTGAACTTAGTACAATTAACATTAATAACAGCAAGAATAAAATTCAAAAAATGGAAATGCCACAAAATAAACAAGGCACTGAAAGTGAGAGGTTCTGGCCAAGTAAAACATGGGGAATTCTGATAACTGTGTACTTCTGCTAGCCATGCAGTTTGAAATCATGGTGGTGTTTAAAAAAAAATTTGGTCTTTATGAATTTGCTTGTTTACTTTTAGTTTACAGGATTCAATCCCACAATTCCTTGAGTTCAAATTTTCCCCCCTTCCCTCCCTTTCCCACCCTCCCCTATGGTGGCAAACAATCAAGTATAGGATCTGCAAATAGTTTCACATTAGACATTAGTCAGGTTATAAAGAAGGATTTTATCTGATGGAATGAACAATGGGAAAGAGGAAACAAAACCAGACAGGAAAAAGAAAGAGAGCAGGTAGTTTGCTTCAATCTGCATTCAAACTCTGTTCTTTCTAGTTCTTTCTCTGAATATATACTTCTCTCTCCGGTGTTGTTTTTTTTTAATCTTGTTTCAAAAAAAAAATTCAAGATTTTGTTTTGCTTGTGTGATTATGGGCATGTCACTCTAAATTTTTAATACTCTGTATTATTATCTAAAGCTATACTTTGATGATGGGTTACCAATCTGAATTAGTGGAGGGTGTTTTCACAGTGGAAGTTCCTTGAATCAGTGGAATCACAGGTCTAAACAACATCCTACCCAACAAAAACAAAACACCCCAAGATGTATGGTGCTTCTTTGAAAAGCTTCTAATTTGTATATCATATGTGATAATCCTCAGTCAGAATATTCAATCAACAAGTATTCCCCATCACCCAACCATTTGACTAAAGGAATGTTTGCTGAATTCTGATCCTTTTTAGCCCTTGTCAACCACAGGAATCCTGAATTTTGGTGCTGTCGTTTCTCTGGGGCAGCAATTGTCACAGTTACCTGACTGGATTAGTTCCAGGTCCATGGCTTGAGGGCTCATGGCCTTATTGACCTTGTGTGCCTTAAAATCTTGTAATATAGTCCATAAATGTTGGGGAAAATTATATTCCTTTAATATTTAATATCTATAGATCCCTTGAGATCGGAAGAGTATGTTACATCTTGTATTTATCTCATCTGAACCTCACAACAACCTGTGAGTTAGAGACTATTAACATTATTACCATTTTACAGATGAAAAAACTAAGGCTGTGAGCTTAGTGACTTGAACAGAGTTGTACAACTACTTAGTGTCAGAAAGCAAGTTGTGAAATGAACCCTTCTTGAATCAAAGCCCAGCGTTCTTTTCATTACATCACCTGAGACATGTTCTGGCTGATTTGATAACTATCATCTCACCTCTCCTATCTAAAGAGTTATATCTATTTCAATATTTGGTGGCTCTGTGATGAGATATACATGGGCATTTTCTCCAACAGTGTAGGTCACAATCCATCCCTGCCTTTTTATTCTATTGGACATGTATCCATGTCTCCTTAGGGCATCATAGTTAAAGTGGTTAAGGCACTGAATTTAGAATAAAGATCTGAGTTCAACTCCCACCATAGATACTAGCTGTGTGACCTTGGGAAAGTCACTTATCCTCTGCGTGCCTCAGTTTCTTTATCTGCAAATCGATGCTGTTGGACTTGGGGACCTTTAAGGTCACTTACATCTCTAAATCAATAATCCTATGAGTCATTATTCTGGGACCCCTTATTTAGAACACTTGAAATTTGAGTAAATCCCTGTGGAACATCTAAGTGGTCCAACAATTGTCTCTCTCTCCTTATGTAACTGACCCATCTTTTTTTTTCTTCTTCCAGTTATACAGTCCTCTGATAACATCCTTTACACAGTTTTTGTTATGTGATCTCTCATTTTTAATACATTGCAGCCTCAACAAGAACAAATATAGTCTCCTTTTAATCCCTATCTCCCATAGAAGTCCTATATGCTTTATTTGATATTTCCCCCTCTTGAAAATGGGCAAAAAAATGTCCCTACTTTCCCCGCACCCCCTTCAAACACCAAATGGCCCATCCTTATCCAATGTTGCACTGTGCTTGGTTCCAGTATGAGAAATAGATATGTGTGGTGTGAGAACATGGGGGCAAGAAAGCACAGATTGGGGCTCCTGTGAGCAGAAGAGCCAGGATGCACCTAAGAGAATTTAATGCTGCTTATTTGTCAAACATTTGCTGGAGAATGTATTTGGAGGAGCAATTCTGCACCAATTCAGGAATCCAGCTGGCAGCTGAGTGTTTAGCAGAATGTGGCCTGTCAGTCAGTTCACACTCTCATCCCATAATGTCTGTTCCCTTGTCATTTGCCTGGTGTACGTTGCCTCCTTTTATTTTAAGTGAATTTAACAATGCTGAGAGGTGCCAGGGTGAGGTCCCTGGAGACCAGCTCCCATCTCTGCAGGCATATCAGTCAGGGTATGAGTTTGCTCACAGCCCCACCCCAGATAGAGTGAACCCTTTATCTGGAGGGTTACCCCTGGGGCTGAGCTGAGAGCTGGAGAGTTTCCCCCAGGATCTGGGAAATAGCAGCCAGTGAGCCAGAGTGGAGGCAGCCTTGTTTCAGGACTGGCAAATCCGGAGACATTTTGCCAATCGCTTTCCTCTTAATTTTCCCACCCAGGGGTATTTCAAGAGGAATTTAGTCTCTATGTTTCTGGTTCATTTGCATTTAACTTGTCACAGAATTCTTTCCTAAGAGCCACTTGGTACTCCAGAGAACTTGGGAGACTTTTAAATTTCTTCCTTCCTGCTCTCCCTTCCTCTTCTCCCTGCCCACCCCCTGAATGCTAAACTGGGAGAATTCAATGCCCGGTTTATTCAGGACTCAAAAGTGAAAATTCAGGTTTATCTTTTTAATCCTCATTATGTTTTCTTACCTATGATCTTTTGAACAATACACTCATTAATTAGCAAGCACATAATTATATGTCAAGGCAAAGCAGAAAGCATTGTCGTGGGGTGGTAAGAGCGATTCATGAATTTGGTGCCAAGGGAATAGGGTTCAAATCCTATCCCTGATGTTAACTATCCATGTGACCTTAAGCCACAACCTCTCAGATCCACAGTTTCTTCATCTATTAAAATGACAGGGTTGCCCTAAATCATGTCTAAAGTTCTACTTTAACTCTCTATGATTCTAGGAACCAAATAATGGAGTTCCTCATTAAGTATTGGTAAATTTGGAAGTAGGAAGAATAGAAATGAAACAATTCCCCAGAACTACTTCTCTTGCTGCTAGAAAAACTCATTCTCCCCTTTGGGAGAAAGGAATAAGCATTTATATAGAACCTATTATGTGCCCAGCACTGTGCTAAGCATTCTTGAAAATTTTGTCTCATTCAGTCCTCACAATATCCTTGAAAGGTAGATACTAATATCACTGTCACCTTATCACTTGAGGAAAATGGCTAATGGAGGTTAAGTGATTTCTTGCCCCAAATCAGGCAGATAAGGGTCTGAGGACAGATTTCAACTCATTTCTTCCTGATTCCAAGTCCAGTGCTCAGGTCACTGGGCCATCAGCTGCCACAGTAGAGATATGCAGTTTAACCTATTCTTTCTTTCAGAAAAGGCCCAGAAATTTTTTTTAAGATTTTATTCTTTCCTATTTCTCATGGTACTTAAATAAATTCACAGGATCTACTTGAAGTTTTAGGGAACCAACAGAATTGAAAAGTCCAATTCTATGTATGCAGTGCTTCATCCATAGCTAATAGTCAACTTTGAGCTACTGAAACAAAACTTAAAACTGCACTGAGACTTTTGGGACACCCTCTGCATGGTGAGTTGGATTAAATTGAAATGAATTGGTGCTAGCTGCTTGGATGACGCTGTAGATACTGAATAGAGGCTTGAATTAGACCATTTCCAGTTAGCAGACATCACACAGCAGCCTTTGCTGCTCATCTCCTGGCCTGGGCTGTATTCAGATTAGTTGATGCTAAAAAGGCAGAAATGTGGCCTTTCTGCAACCACAAATTCAGCTCTAGGTTTAGGAGTTATTGTATAAGATTTGACTTTACTGGTGTGAAAAAGCAGGGTTTCCTGGCACCTGCTAATTGTATCTGCTGACGGTTCTTAGCTCTACCATAGGTTTTTAGAAAAATTCATTTTGATGTTGCATGGGGGTGAGGAGTGGGAGAGTAGAAATACACAGATAGGGGGTGGAGAGAGACAGAGACAGAGACACAGAGACACATAAAGAGATAATGGACAGATAAAGATAAAGACAGAGATAACAATGAGATGATAGGGAGAGAGAAGGGAATATACATACATATGCGTGTATGTACATGTATGTAAGTTTATGTTGTTCAGTTCTTTCACCTCTGTCCCACTCTTCAAGACTCCATTTGGGGTTTTCTTGGCAAAGATATTAGAGTTGTTTTCCATTTCTTCTTCCAGCTCATTTGACAGATGAGGAAACTGAGACAGTCAAGTGACTTGCCCAGGGTCACACATCTGGTAAGTGTCTGAGGCCAGATTTTAACTTGGGAAGAGAAATCTTCCTGACTCCAGACCTGGCACTGGCACTCTATCCACTCTGCCACCTAGCTACATACACATACATGTGTGTATATAATATATATTTATATGTGTGTACATGTATATATGGATATATCTGTGTATGTGCATATGTATATATTTATACATATGTATCTGTGTATGTGTATATATGTGCATAGAACTGAGTATGTATATGTGTATATATGCATGTATGCATATATGTGTATATATATGTGTGTGTGTATACATATACATACATATATTTTTAGAGATACGGAGACAGAACAAGACAGGGAGAGAGACAGGGGAATATATGTATATATACACACTTATACATATATATACCCCCCATATATTTCTGTTTCTATCGCTTCGACTCATATCTACTTATATAAAGAGGGAGAGAGGAGAGAAAAGGTGATGAGAGAGAAAAGGAGAGGGGCAGGGAGGGGAGGGAAGGAGAGAAGGGAGACTCATTCAATTCTCCTTGACAGCCTTTCGCTCTTCTTCCCACAGCACAGGTTGGCTTATGTTCTGTACTTTCTTCCCTGAGCCTTTAGTTCATGAAGTGCTGAGGACCTCTGATGGTAAGACTGCTGTACTTGGCAGGAGTATTGTTGCAGCTGGCTTGCTGGATAAAGGAACACCCCACCATCCAGCACATTACTTTACTGCCTTCTCCTGGCACCTTATCAGTCGTTGCATTTGCATACATGATTCCAGGTGGTTCCAGCGACTAGGGATAGCTAAAGACTACCTCCCTCCCTTGGGGTCCACTTTCACCATTGTGTTCATGCAGGGTCACACTTTTTCTTTCAGGATTTATACTTAATAAGTGATATGGACATCTGGGACACAGAAGAGGCAGGATGTGGGATTGGTGTCAGAAGGAATATAGGGTGCCTCTCTCTAGCACTTATTGGTTAGATCATTCCTCATTCTTCTGAGTCTCAATTTTCATTTTTCTATGTGATGGCAATGGTAGTACCTGCAGTATCTGTTTTCCAGGGTTGATGCCATAGGATAATGTTTAGAATAATTTTTCATTCTTAATGTTACTTTTTGTAGAGGCATCATGTGACATAGTTCTGAATTCTGAATCTGGAGAAAAGGCTTCAAATTATGCCTTAGCCACACTAGCTGTGTGATCATAGACAGCAGTTACTTCATCTGCAAAATACCTCAGAATCAGGAAGACCTAGGTTCAAGTCTTGACTTTGACACATATTCAATATGCGTCATCCTGGGAAACTCACTGAATTTCCCAGGGTTTCAGGCTGATCATGCTGACCTGCATTAGTAAATAAGCTCCCTATTGGGAACTCCTTGCACCATTCTGGTCAAAAAAGAAAAGAAAAGGGAATAACATTCTACGGGGTACCTGGAATTCCATCAATTTTGTAACAAAACGTCAGAACTTCTATATTATTGTAAAAAGATATCACGCCTCTCCACCTTCATCCCTATCCAAGAGATCATTATGGCATGACTTTTACTGAGAGAGCCCTCATGGTCCAAATTCCTGGGGATGCCTTTGTCAGAGACCTAGTAAGAGAAGATCTGGCTTTGATGTGTTTGCTTGACTACATTCCCCAGAAACAAGTAAATAAAAGCCAGAAGATGAATGTCCTTTGCTACTGCAAACAGCTGCTGCCTCTCCAGCATCTGCATGGCCAGTTGATTTAAAGATTTGTGGAGGGAGCCTCTGAGCCCCTCATTTCTGCCAACTGAATTATCGGGAGTTTCCTGTGGTGAGAATTATCTTACCAGTCCAGGTGCTTTGGGAATGAGTGCCACAGAACCTGAGGATGAAATACACAGGCTCTCAGAGGAGAGGGCAGAAGTATGGGAGCTAGCCTTGAAGGTGAAGGGCTCTTGGTGGTTAAGACAACTTGGAAATGACTCTTCAGTTCATGTGATGAATATCTACAAAAGATATTTGGTGGTCTGTTACACAAAGGCATTTTAAATAAAGTCAGTTCTTCATTATCTTTGCTAATGGAGTGGTATAATTATATGATAGTCTCAATAATAGATAATTCCTTTTTGGGGGTTGGGGTGGGGAGGAGCTTTAGATTTTACTAAGTGTTCTTTCAACACTCCTAAGATTTTCTTCTTTTGTAATCATATTTGGTTTCGGTTAAAATGAAATAAGTTCCCTTCTTCCTCCTTTGTAGAATAAAGTGGTTGAGGGCAAGGACAGGTTCGTTTTTGTTTTTATATCTAACATCTAGCCTTTTGTTCCTGGACCACAACAGGTATTCGAGAAATGCTGAATCTTTTCTCTCCTGTGCTCTAACTTTTTTGTTTAAGTTTGAGTAACTTGGGAAAGCAAAACTTCAAGGAAAATAAAAAGTTGTTCTCCTTCTCCTTTATCTTCTTTTTTTTGGTTGCTGTTGAAATGGGAGGCAAGGGCACAGCCAGGAAAGCATGGTTATCTACGTGGTTATTAGCATGCTAAGGCACTATTTTTCTTCCCCCAATTTACTCCACGTCACTTTCCTCCTTTCCATGGGTGGATCATGGGCAGGGTCTTGGGAGGAGAAGAACTGTCCAATTTGCTTCTGGCCCTCAACAAGCTGGGCATCTGTGCTACCTCCTATTCCTAGCATCAAAATATGTTGTGAGAAGCTATCTGTAAGGCTAGAATACTGGAACCTAAAGGTACTAATGAGATAGAACAGGGACAGGCTTCTCTTCCCACCTCTTCTCTGGATTAGAGTTTGGGTTTCTCCAGCTACAACTTCTCTTTACTCACTCTCCTCCCTTTCTACCATCTCGCCTAAGGAAACCTGAGAGATAGTTGAACTGTTCTCACAAGAGACTCTGCCTACCCATATTCTTATCATCCTGTTCCCCCTGACCACCCCCCTCTCAAACACAAATGTTTTCCTTAGATGAATTCAAGCTATATCATGTGTCCTTTAAATATCCCACCCTGGGGCAAAGTTCTGCCACCATATCTTAGTTATAGTTCTGACTTAGCTATCCATGTTAGTTGGACAAGAACTAAGGATAGATAGTGAACTTGGATCAGAACTGAATGGGGTGAAGCAGAGCCAAGATGGCATTTCAACAGAAAAAACTGCAGCCTAGCTCTTGCCCACCACCCCTCCATATAGCTCTTTAAAAATGCACCAAATTGAATATCGATAAGGAAATTCATGTAAAAATCAAGAATCCACTTTCCAGTCCTGAACATCATAGAAAGTCAGAGAGAGCTGGACTTTGGGGATAGGATGTAGCCAGAAACATTCACATGGAGCACTCCAGCATAGGACCTGAAAAAGAACGAAATCTGCATGTGCAACACAGCAAGAAGTCAAAGTAAGCATCTTTGAGTGGATCAACATGAGGACCAACCAAAATTTTAGGCCACCTTCTTCAAGCTGCAGAAACAGGTGCCCAATGAGAATGCTATCACTTATTCTCAAGTTCTGGGTCACAGGTCCAGAGCAGATGGGAAGCAGATTTACATCTAGAGGTAGGGAGCTGTCATGGACCCTAAGAAATGTACTAAGGGAGGACAAAGTTCAGAAGCAAGCAGGAACTTTCCCTAGGTTCCAAGTGGGGTCTTGGTGTCCAGCACCCAATCCAGTCTAAAACCTGCAGCAGAATAGCCAGTGAATGAATCCCAAGACCAAAGAGGAACCTACAGTCCTGTCACTCTGAACCAGCAAAACTTGCCAGATGGTTGATAGTGGCTAAGTCCAGCAAGAGTCCACTGGAATTCCAACGAGGGCAGCCCCACAGACGTGTTGCGCAGAACTAAATCCTGGTCAAGAACTTGTAGAACTCAGGTCAAGAAAAGAGAGTAATCAGACTTTGCCTTTTGGAATCAAGGTATACCTGAAAGAATTGATAGCTATTCCCTCCCTACTCATCTGCTTGTCCTAAGTCTTGAGAATAAGGACCATTCTTCTAGAAGGTTTAGTGACTAATTACCTCCAAGGGAGGCCAAATTTCAACAACCTGTCTGAAAAGGTTCTGGTATAGGGTTGAGGAGATCTGAACTCCAGTCCATGCTCTGACTCCAGTCTTGGGTTTCTGTTTCTTTATATAATCCTTTATTTTTCAGAAGAGAAAATGGAGCACCCTTCCAATTGTATTAGGTCTATTAGCCTTTGAGATTTGGGCTTCATTTGACTCAAACTCAATTCAGCCTTTATTGCAGTCAGAGTTGAACAAATCTTTTGCTATGACTCTGGACAACTCCTATTTGGTGCCTCAGTTTCTTACACTATAAAATGGTGTGGGTGATTCCTAAAATCTCTTCCAACTCCAAATATTGATATTTTTGAGGATTTAGCAGTGGTTGTCTTCAAAACCCCTTTGACCTCACTTACCCAAAGAATCAATGTATTTGCTGTAAATGTTCTAACCTGTGTGCCTAAAATGAGACTTCTTGAATGCCAAATGTGAAGAAACAATCTTACCATCTAGTTTTCAAGAATAATTACTTGAAACAGTAAGCTATGAAATGGTCTGCTTTCTCTAAGTGGGTGTGGTGGTAGTTCCAGATTTATGATTCTTGCATCTCCATTTCCTTCCAAGGGATGGTGTCTTTCCTTTCTCTACTGTGGGTGCCTATGATGCAATTTGCCTGGGCGCGCTTTATGGGGCCTGCTTAAGGTACAAAATTTATGCACGAAATAATGCACATATTTCTGGACTTGCAGTCAGTCACACATGAGTTTAGATCTCATTCAAAGGGCTTAACCTTTATTAGCTCTTTGACCCTGAGTAAGTCACAACTTCTCTGAGATCCAGTTTTTCTCATCTGTAAAATGAGGATATGAATACCTTTATTAAGTGCTTCACTGGGATTGTGAGCTCAAATCAGATAATAAAGTGCTTTGGAAATATTAAACATGTACACATAGACACATACAAACACACACATATATTTATAGACTCATATGCACACATGTACATATATACATAGGTATGTATATGTCTGAATCAGTTGTTTTTAAAAAATAGATACTAGTTGGTTAAGTCAATGGTCTTGCTCATTCATATCCCTGCATAACTTATCATTTTTAATGAAATAAATACAATAAATACACAAATAAGTGCTATAGGAAATTTGAAGAGAGATCACTTTCACTTCTAGAAGAAGAAAGGAGTAGGAAAATGAATGAGGAGGAGATGACACCTGAATTAGGCCTTGAAGTAAGAGTTGGACACAATAGATAGAGATAGGGAGAGATTCCATTCCAGGTATCAGGCATAACATAAAGGGATAAATAAAAGCACAAAACAATGTTATTATCAAGAAACACATTAAAGTGAGTGGTAGGCACAATCTTGGCCCCAATAATATATTGATTGAATTCTTTCCTTGGAAAGACAGGGGAAATATCACTGTGCAAATTACAGGCATGAAACTTGAGCATGGTCATAGATCTTGGGAAGTTTTTTTTCCCATCAGCTTTGGTCTCAGGATTCTATTCCTTCTTCCCAAGCTGTGACTTGGTGTATCTTACTGGTCTTCCATTCTGTCACATTCTAATTAAGAGAAACTTATTCTGTTAGTGTTCGCGGGAAAACAGAGAACCTCAGGGAAGGAATCTCTTCTATACTCTTATTTGGGCAGGTGCAAAGAATTAAAGAATCAACCTTAGGTCCTGAGATGAATAAATGGGTGGGGGGTAGAGATGTTGATTAAGTATCATCTCAGACATCACTATTTGAGTTCATGTCTGGGAGTATATATCTAAGGGTTCTTCTCCTTCTATTCTTGAAAAACAACACCCATGGGAAAAAGTAAAGTCTGCACACAGGGAAAGCATAATCTAAAATTAACAGCAATGAGGTGGTTATATCCAGAGTGTTGAAAGAAGAATGTGAAGAATCACAAAGCAAAAAAAACAGGTCAAAGTAAAATTTTTTTCCATATTTTGCCATTTGAGATGAAACAATTTTGTTTATGTGTCCTTTGGTTAGGAAAGAGGAAAATTGTGAGGAGGAAATTAGATGACATATTTAAAGAATTTTCCAAACCTTATAGTTTGATATAAATGCTATATACAACCATTGTTAGGGTATAGGCTTGGCCATAATTTATTATGTATGGAAAAGACCAAGTAGGTAAGTTTAGCTAGATCATAGACTAGGTAATAGATGAGTGATGTTAAATGAACCTATAAAAGTCAGCTTGACCCAGTTTATGAAGAAATTTATTTATCAAGGAGGGAAGGTTTTTGTTTTGTTTTGTTTTCTCCTAGGGGTAGAAGGGATCCATGAGATTTCCTCGAGCAGGAGATTGTCATAAAACCTGTCCTTTAGGCTTAGCAGTTTGTCCATGTATTAGATAAGGTAGAATCTTGAGACATGGAGTCCAGTTAGTTCATTTATAAACACTAATTTCACTGCTGTCATTTGATATAGTATTTCTATTCAGTAACCAATGAGTTTTACATAGTGTAATTACACCACAAAAATATTGAAACCAGAAGATATAATAAAGCTTCAGCTAAATGAAAAATGCCTTAGAGATCATCCTTAGAGAAGCAAATAAAGGAGTTTATGGGATCGTAGCTTTAGACCTGCAAGAGATATAAAAAGATTTAGTCCACCCACCTCCTTTACCACTCTGCTAGTGAAGAAACTCTGTGTCTGATGTGTGATTCAAGCCCAGAATTTTCCTGACTCCAAGTTCAGTGCTGTTTTTATTGTGTGCCCAAAAGAACATCACATCATTTTTTTATATACTTGAATAGCATATGCAAAGTGACCACCATGATGAAAGACACCATCAATGGGCCAACATTTATTACAGAGGATGAAAAAGTAGAGAAATTTCATGCAGAACATGACCAGATCCTTCAAACCGTCAACATATAGCTTAGTACTGGGTGGTTTTCAATGCTAAGATGGACAGGGTTGAGGTGTGTTTGAAATTAATAAATGACATTGTGTTCTATGCATTGATACCTCAATGAATTCCATGTTCACTCAGGAATTGACGAAGCTATGGAATTAACAAACTTCAATAGTTTGTTAGTTCTGTGATATAATCAATCTGGATATTCCTTCCAATGTTATGTATTACCACTCATCAATCCCTTCTCATCCTGTGCAACTCTTATTCATGTTCTCACATAATCCTCCACAGAGGTCCACCTAACGTTCTGTGGACCTTCCTCTAGATGTCCTGACATCATATAGAATCTAAAAGAACAAATCTACTACCCATTGGTCACCTCTTTCTTGCTCTTGCTGTATGACCTGCCTGCTTCCTTTAAAAATCAAGCATTTCCCTGTTAATATTTTTCAACTATTTCCCTTGTACAATTCTTCAGTGGTAGTCATAAAACCATGGGTTTTATGCCGTTGACCTTTGGATGACTTTTGATTTTAATTCTTTTGATACTGTGGTATTACATACTTTCCAGCACTGCCAGGGCTCATGTTTAAAAGATTGGCCTTTATTTCAGCGAGAAGCTTTAGGTCATTAAAAACATGGTGCAATTTTCCAAATGCAGTTCAGCTTGCTCTCCTCCTCCTATTCAATTTTTGGCCTAGATCATTGTTCTTCCTGTTCTGTCTCTCCAAGATGGATGTCTAGATAGACCGGATCTTATGCTTGTCCATCTAACTGCAAATTGTAATCTGGACAGTCTACATCTATCTTTCACTTGCATTTTTATGTGTCAATAGTTAGGCTGAACTTGTGTGAGTGATTATAAATCATTTTTAGGAGGCTCTGCAATGTGGACTTGATGAAATCAGCACAATGTCATCAGTAAATAGGAGTGTGTGAAACACCTTCCCCTCTAAAGGGTATCCTTCTCATGTTTGTCTGTGCTGGACACCTTCCCTGATAGTGCTGAGTACCTTTGGCAGACATGCATTTCCCTGCTGGATAGTTTTCTTGATATAAATAATCAGAGGGGTATTGATTAAAGTTCGCTCTCTTGAATATTTTGAGGAATTTTATATGATTTAAATATGTATATGGAGTGCCTGTATAGGCCTATACCTCCAAGAAAGACAAAGCCAGAAAGATCCAATATGTAGCAAAATAATTCATTGTAGCACTTTTCATGGTATCAAACTCCCCCACCCCCACAAACTAAGGATGTGGCTTGACTACAGAACAATTAAATATTATGGGGCAAAATTTATTCTACACTGTAACAAATCACAAATAGGAAGAATTCAGAGAAACCTGGGAAGACCTGGCACATAGTAATCATTTAATATTAATTGATTGATTGACTAAAATGACCCTTTGAAAAGTGAAGAAAACAGAACCAGGAAAACAATACACTCAATGAATACAACGACATCAATAGGAATAAAAGTAAGATAAAGTATTTTACGATGATCAAGATTGCATCCAAAGAAGAGTTGAGAAAATGTGTCTCTCTCCTTGTAGAGAGAGACAGGGAACTATGAATGAGGAATATTGCATGTATCATCAGACACAATTGATGCATTGGTTGATTTTTATGTAACTCTAAAACAATAAATCCTACCAAATACATTCAAAATACTCCTCTTTTCTCCTTAGTTGATCTGCTTCTTTCTCTACCCCTCCCTCTCCTGTGAAATACTTTGTTTATCTATCCTAAGTTGGTACAGAATATGGCTAATTGGCTAGAAGTATGTTTGAAGAGTTATGAAAACAAAATCTGTTTTGTAGAAAGATGAAGCTGCTATATTCCTTAGCACTCTAATATTTTTTTGTTTGTTTTCAGTTTGACCTTTTGTCTTTGATCCAAAGTCATAGGACCCTTGATAACCAATATGCCTCTCTCAAGAAGTCTCATTCCTTTTGCTTGTTGTCCAACATTAGTCTGGAGAAAAAAAGGCTTGAGGCAAACATTACAGTTGTTTTCAGCTGGACATCCATGTGAATAAAGTACTAAACATTCTTATTACCCTCAGAAGCAGGACTAAGTTGAGTGGGTAAGATTTATAGGCAGGCAAATTTTTGCTCAATGGAAGAAAGAGTATCCTAACACTTAACGTTATATGAAATCAAATGTACACCCATCCCCCTGGCTCCAAGGTAGCAACTTGTTTTTTCCTAAAGACTGTCAAGTAGAGAATGGATTACTATTTGTTAGCAATGTTATATCAAACTCATTATTTAGAGAGAGGTTGAATTTCTAACTTTAAGATTTTATGATTTGATGATAGACTTACTTGTAGCAGTCTGGAACTAAGAACTCTTGTGAAACTAGAATATATATAGCCATGTGGGTTCATTCTCCCATTACTACCTTGCCTCTTAATTTGGGTGTTCAACAATAAAAATCAAAACACAGCAAAATGGATGACCTTTGATCCTCAGCCTTGCTTTTAAAGCTCTGCGCAATCTGGAACCCACTTACCTTTTCATTCTTTCTTAAAGTCATTCCTGTTCACATGGCCTCTGCTCCATTCACAATGGCCAACTAGCTGTTCTCCATAAATAATATTCAATCTCCCAATTCTGTGCCTTTGAAGAGCAAATGCAGTATCTTGTGCTCAGTCCTCTCTTGAGCCTTTTAGAATCTTGACTTTCCTTTAAAGGATAGCTCACATGCCACCTCAGAGATCCTTTACTGGTAATAAGTGTAAGTGAGCTTCCAGGATTATAGAAAACTAGCCCCAAGAGCTGAGAAATTAGAAGTCACAATTCAAGGTAAATGGGAGCCAAGGGGATCAAAGCCACTTGCTATTTTGGGATACTTTGGGAAAACATAACTATATATGTATATTAGGACCTAGGGATCTGCTGCTTCAAGGGAAACAGAATGAAAGACTAAATTAAGGAGCTAGGACATAAGAGCTAGTCAAAGGATTCAGTCACTGGGGTTAATGATGGCAGCAGTCTAAGTAAGTTCAAAGCTGAGAGAAGATATCCCTGGGGAGTGGAAGGGGATAGGGAGAGGAGGCAGCTGCTACCCTGTACTAAGTGACTGCTGGTAGATGTAGCCAGTCGCTCTGAGGGCAATGATTCTGGCTTGGTGGGACTTCAGAGTAATGATCTGGGGCTTGCTCAGACAGATTTGATTGAGTAGCATTGATAAACTGAAGCCTACTACTCGTATCTGGAGGGATCAGCAAAGGTTGTAGGTACCTGATATTCTGAAAAGTCAGGGTATAGAAATGAGGTGCCTTTATTTGGAATTTATTTAAAGTCATGGTACTCATTGAGGACCAAGGACAAACAACAACCTCCTTGAGTAGAAAAGGAGTTGCCCCACTGGGGGCCCAATTGGAACTTGCCAGTCTTTCTTTTCTTTTTCTTTCCCTTCCCTTTGTCCACATAGGCTATCACATCCTTACTTGTGGGTGCTCTGCCCAAAGGGTATGTACATTTTGAGTTCTGAAACATTTTGAAAACCCAAATCATTTTAATTCTCATTGATTGGCCAACAATCAGTCTCAGGCCAAGTCCTTCTTGATCCTTGTTTGGGCCCTGATTGGCTAAAGTGAATGGAAATAATAGTTGTTTCTGTTTTGGCCAGAAACCCTGAAGGTCTTCCCCTTCTCCAGATTGCATTTTTTTTGACTAGGTAAAGAGGCCATTCTCTGCCTCATTTCTTACCTAGCCTTAAATACTAAATGGACTTTGCCTCAGTCAGACTGAGACCTGTTAAAGACTTTAGCTTGAAAAGGCCAAGGTGTCCCGCTGCATCCAGGGCTATCTCAAGTCCTCCTGGTCTAGGGCTCAGCACTGAACCCAGATGGCTCTGAGGAGAAAGTGAGCCTTTGCACAGCCCTGCCTCAGTTAAATCCTCAATTAAATTCATTCATTATTGTGTCATGACATCATCTCCCTGATGTCATGGTCTTCTTTGAGAACGAAGGACAAACAAAAACAATATTTAAGATGCATTCAACACAAAATATTGCTAGTCATAGACTAGGAACCCATTCTTCCATCAATCAATCATTCAATAAGCAAACATTTATTAAAATATATTTATGTACCATGTCAGGCACTGAGAATACAGACAAAAATGAAATATTCTCTCCCTGAATGGAGCTAGTATCCTATGAGGGGAAGCAAAGTATAAGTTTTGAAAGAAGTCAAGCATGACAAAGAATAGATTGTCCAAGGAGAAACTGGAGATGCCAGTCCTTAACTTTGAAGGAATTCAGAGGCTTAAGGATACAAATAACTAAACCAGCAAATAAGTTTTAAGAGAGGCAGTAGATAGCCTCTTGAACTTTAAATAGGTAGTCCTAGACTAGCTATAAGATCATAAGCAAGTCAGCTTGCCTCATAGGAAATATTAGTGATACTATTAATGTCATAGGATCAAGATTTAGGACTGGAGATAACTAGAAGTCATCTAATCTAATTACTTCACTGCCCATTTGAGGTCTGTAAGGAATGGCCAGAGTTCATGAATTGTCCAAGTGTGGGCACTCATGGTACAATGAAATTAGTTCTGTCCTGGTAGTTAAGAAAACTGGGTTCTAGTCTCTGTACAGTCATTCATAATACTTATATAGCATTTACTTTGTTCCAGGCACTGTGCTGAGCCCTTAATAATTATTATTTTATTTTGTCCTTACAACAACCTTGGGGGGAGGTGCTATTATTATCCCCATTTTACAAATCCTCATTTGTAAACTGAGGCATACAGAGGCTCTGTAGCTATTAAATGTCTGAGGTTGGATTTGAATTCAGATCTTCATGACTTAAGACCCAGGGTTCCCTCCATCACTACATAGCTACCCTATCTATATAATTCTCAGCAAGTCATTTAATCTTTCTCCAACCCAATTTCCTCATTTGTAACATGAGTAGTTAACTGGATGATTGCTAAGGCTTATTCCAGAGCCCAAATTCTGCTGGTTACACATATAACTCTTCTCCCAAGGGCCATTGGTATGGAACTCTCTCCTGTGTGGGATTTGTTGAACCATGAGAGCTTCAATTTGCAACCAACCCTCTTGCAGGGGAGCACATTCATCTATTCTAATAAGGAGTCCCATATCAATGGCCTTTGGGACAGGTGTTGTACACAGTTTGTTGGTAACAGAGAGGGGACTAAGACCCTCGTCCCTTGACTTCAAATTCTTTCGCTTACCTTTCCTGGAATTACCTCTTGGCCACATGGTTGAATTTGTCCAGTATTATCATTATGGGCTAGGTACCTATATGGATAGTCAGCCCATTAAGGTAAGACCCTACTGCCAAATTTCCCCCAATCCCTGTAATATCTGCCTCAGAGAGTTTTAATGAGGTCAAGTGACAGTCCTTCACTTCCATCTAAGCTCCCCTGAACCCCTTTCATGGATGTGCTAGAGACAGCCAGAACCCTCCTTAATTTACAATTATTAAGTTTTCCCTATGAGCATTTACCCCTCAGAAATCAGAAGAAAAATGCAATTCAGGCCTTGACTTATGTTTTATTGATTGTCTAGGCTTAAAGTAATGGAGAAAATGTTAATAACGATGATTAAAACAATGTGGTATGTGGACATTTTTGCCCCAGAGAACCATTTGTTAAATATTTACCAACATACTGCCTATACCCTCTCCCTGGAAGCCTATGTATATCAGAAGCCAGCCCTGGATTACTAGGCTGCTTACAAGTTTCTGGGAATGGCTTAGTCTCTGGGATAGGAAAGAGCACATAAGACGATCTCCATTTCTGGGGATGTGATTAGATGCTAGTTGGAAGCACTCCAGGGCTTCTCATAAATCATGTGGGCAGAGCATTTCCAAAAATGATCTTGACCATGTGACAGAGTAGCTGTTTATACTCCCTTAAAGAATAGGGTTAGGAAAGAACTACCCCAAAAGGGGCAGCCTCTTTTTGCTTGTATAAGTTTCAGTAAATAATAGACGACTTTATTGCAGGTATTCTTGCCCTGGAGATACCAGACTTGGAGTCAGAGACCTACATTAGATGGAATCCTGCTTCTGTAACTTAGGAGCTGTGTTCTCCGGGGCGAGTCAATTCTGTCACAGAAGTGTTCCCCTCTTTGGGACCACTGCAAATATTGATCAGGTAGTCTGTGAGCTTGGATGGAAAAATATCTTTATTTTTACTAATCTTTAACTGATATTTAGTATTTCCTTCGATTATGAAACAAAGTAATGAACTACAGTTATGTTAGGCTTCATCTGACTGGAAGGAAGGAAGGAAGGAAGGAAAGAAGGAAGGAAGGAAGGAAGGAAGGAAGGAAGGAAGGAAGGAAGGAAGGAAGGAAGGAAGGAAGGAAGGAAGGAAGGAAAGAAGGAAAGAAAAAAGGAAGGAAGAAAGGAAGGAAGGAAAGGAAGAAAATAAATGCTTATTAAATGCCTACTATGTGCCAATTACTGTACTAAGCTCTTTATAAATACACTTTCATTTGATCCTAACAACAACCCTGGGCACTAAGTGCTATTGTTTTCTCCATTTTACAGTTGAGGAAACTGAGACAGACAGAGGTTAGGTGATATACTCAGCAGTGTCCCACAGCTAGTAAATAATCTGAGATTGATTTGAACTCAGGTCTAACTGACTCTAGACCCAGAGCTCTATTCACCGTGTAACCTAGCTGCTAGAGGTCCGTGACACACACGCAAATATTGATAACCACTGCTCTAGAATTTCTTTGTTCCCTTCAATATTGCCTGAGACATTGATGGCTGCAGTCTGGAAGGTGCTTGCCGGGACCCTTCATCTCTGCTTGGACCTTAATCACCCGTTACCTAGGACCGGATGGTCCTCCCATCTTGATTAAGCCCCTTCCACAAGCCCCCCCGCCCCCAGCCTCCTCCTCCAGCCAGGGTCCAAGCTCAATGGCTGTAGTTGTGGGTGGATGGCTACAACAGAGAAAGGCAGAGAAGTGAGGGGGATGGAGGGAGGGAGAGAAGCTGTATTGGTTTTTGAGAGCTCAGCATAGAAGCAGGTTCCTGGGAACCACTCGGCATCTTGCCCCTGTTACTAATAATCCTCCCCAAATCACCGAATGGTTTCCAGGCATTAAAGTTATCGTTTGCCATAAACCCCTTGTCTGTTTTCTGGAGAGTTTAATATATCGCAGGAAGTTTCACCCATAAAAGGTGATCGCTGTGCTCCTGTGAGTGTGCCCAGAGCCTATAACTTATGACCTTCATAAATGTGAGTGGGTCTCACGAGTGAGTCCATCAGTCTTTGGAGTAATTCTGTTTTGTAGTAAAATATTTTACTGTGCCCGCTTCTGTCTGTGTTTGCCTCTGTTGTAGGGGGTGGGGGCACTCCCTCTTCTTCCTCCTCCCCTCTCAGTTTTCCCTCCTCTCAGTGCCAGGCTTCAGGCAAAAGCCTAAAGACCAGTGGTACCACCTTGGCTGTTTTGGGGCTCCCCAACAGCCCAGCGCTGGGGTCAGCCCCAATGCTTGGTTATTGCAAGAAGGCCCCTTGGATTTGGAAAGGCTTCTGGATCAATGCACAGCAGTGTTATTTATGGATGTGACTTCTCCAGGGCCTTTTCCTGGAAGTACATGAAGTACTCTCTGAAGAAACTTAGCACTTTATTCAGGGAGTGTCCTTCAGATCTCAGAATTGCAAGGTATAATACAAAGCACAGAAACAAGAGGAAGAATGTCGCTGTGTGTTTAGGGGTGATAGAAACAAGGTGCAAGGAAGGGATAAAAGAAAGAAGGAGGTAGTGAGAAAGAAAGCAATGAGATTTAGACAAGAGGAAGATCCAAATGCCAGTTTCCCAGGGATCTTACTAGAATTTGCCAAATTACTTCTAGTCTAATTAGATTATAAGCTCCATGAAAGCAGGAACTAAGTCTCATTAATCTTTGTGTCTCCCCTGGGTTCTGGTACAGAGCTCTGTTAAGCTCATAGACATGTTTGATAGATGGAATGAAACTCAAAAGGTATTCAGGATTGAGGGTTAGGACTATGTCTTTTTAGCCAGTTGGGAGGGAAATGGACAGTGACGGTGGTGATGATGATGCTGGTCTGGAAGAGGGTAATATGGACAATAGTTTGACATCCCTGAACACTCTTTAGCAGCCATTTAATTATGAACTCTCATTGGATGCTGTAGCATAGGGGAAAGAAAAAGTGACCACACCTTGCTTCTTCTTAACACTGTGACGTGAGGAAGTCATTTTACTTCTGGGCTTCACTAGTAAAATTAAAGAGTTGTCCCAGGTGGCTTCTAAAGTCATTTCCATTTATGATTCTGTGATTCTATTGTAACCAGACATTAATGGAGACCTATGTCCACTGATGGAGAGGAATTCACTAATATTTATCTACTGAGCCCCCATAAAACTTTGTTTCTCCATTCCTAGGGAAGAAAAAGGAGGAGGAAGAGGGGGATACCCATGATCGAAAACTCATAACACACAAGGAAGATAGGAGAGAGAATGATGAAGCTGGGAAGCCAGGGCTACTGTGGCTGTAGGGAACCCCAGCAGGGAAAAGGGGCAGCATTAACAGGGGCAAAGATACCACCATTGTGGGCAAATAAGTGAGAATACTTATACATTGAGACAAGAGATATAGTTGAGTTATACAGAAGTCATATGAAACAGATGCAGAATAAGTAGAAGTGTTTATACTGCCAAGAACAGAACTTAAAATCTGCACTTTCCCATCTTTTGTTCAAGTTGGTCTCTCTCGCCATTTCTGTTTCTATTTCTCTATCTCTCTGTCTCTTCATTCTCCCCTTTGTTGATTTCTTAAGAGTATATTTGTTTTCTGTTTAATTCTTCTTTTAAAATTGCTTTATCTAAGGTAAAATGTAATTGACTTTTGCATTGCTGATCTATGTTTTTTCATTATTCCAGCAAAGCTAGGGGAGAGATCACAGCTGATAAAGTACATGTTGATTTTTGAAGTAGTATATATACTTATATGTACATGTACACATACATGTATAAATACATAGATATACAGCTACATATATATATATGAATACATAGGTGTGTGGTCACATGTATATTTATGAATACATAGGTATATGGCCACATGTGTATATATGAATACATAGGCATGTGTAATTATGTATAAACATATGTATATATGTGTATATCTATAACTATATGATTTGCAGTGAGCTTGACTCCTATTTATAGTGTGAAGGTGTTAATATGTAGTTTAAGAAAGGCAGCATAGGGGCAACTAGGTGGCACAGTGAATAAAGTGCCGGCCCTGGAGTCAGGAGGACCCGAGTTCAGTTCTGGCCTCAGATACTTAACACACACACACACACACACACACACACACACACAAAACAACTAGCCGTGTAACCCCAATTGCCCTCCAAAAAGCAAAAAAAGAAATGTAGAATAGACATTTCTATCCCTACCCTTCTTCAAAGGAGGCTTTAATTCCTGTCAGAACATGAAGCAGGAGGTTGAGACCAGAGTCTTGGCCACTTTGCTCTCCTCAGAGAGAGGGGTACTGGGCTAGAATTATATTTGTCTGCCCCCTTAAATCTTAGTCCAGAAGATGTAGTTTTCAGATTCAAGCTAAACTTCCAATCACTATTTATTTAATGGGGATAGAAAGACCCAAACTTTAGAACCAAGGCTTGACTCCCTTCCTACCAAATACCCATTCCACAATGAAAATGCACAGGAAATAGTAGAGACCCATTTAACCAAGTCAATAGCAAAATGTAAATCATAAAAAAGTATGCTATTGTTTAGTTATTTTTCAGTTGCGTTCCACTTTTCATGACTTAGTTTGGGATTTTTTTTTTGGCAAAGATACTAGAGAGGTTTGCCATTTCCTTCTCCAGCTCCTTTTATAGATGGGGAAAATGAGGCAAATAGGGTTAAGTGACTAGCCCAGGGCCACATAGCTTTTAGTAACTGAGGCCAGATTTGAAGTCAGGTCTTCCTGACCCCAGACCCAGTACTCTATCCACTGTATCATCTAGCTGCCAGAAGTGGGGTTGGCATTGTCTATCTTCTCTCTTAAACCTGGAAGCCAGAGGATCCTGCAGAGCCCAACGAGCATGAAGAGGCTGGAAAAAGACTGTACAGGGACCACGTTCTCCACTCTCCTGCTCTCACCAACTCCATTTTGCTCCTCCCATGGGCTTAAGGCAGGACTATCAATGAGGAGCAAAGCAATGGGCTTTGGGACTTGAAATTACATATATAAATATAAATAATATAAATGTGTATTTGCCAGAGAGAGATAACCCTTTTTATTGGTGGGACCTTCAAGCTGGGAGTTTAAGCTATGCATAAGAACATTATTAACTTGTAATGTTTGTAGCTTTCCAAAAGAAAAGAAAGAAGAAGTGAACTTATCCTAGAAATAAAATGAGCAATAGTTTCTGACCGGTTGAGGTTCATAAGCAATCTGGACTTTCTGAGATAATCACAGAAGGTCCCTCCCATTCCAATTGTTCTTTCTGAGGCATGTTTGAAAGGAAAACCATTCCCTCAGTGGTGATGCTGTGGGTGTTGACCAAAAAGAAGTGACGTTTAATGGGAGGAGCTGGGAAGGGGTGGTAATGCTCAGGGGAAGATGGGGCTCAAAGAAACAGTACTATCTGATTCCTTTTGTACCCACCAAGCATCCTGTACCCCAGACAGCTATTGGACTGACAGCAAATAAGATAACGAAAACTTGCTGATCCATGAAATATTCTTACACTGGACATAAGGGTCTCGTCATATTTAAAAATCCCAGTTCTTTCTGTTTATATGTCATATTTTCATATGGACACAAATTCCATCATATTGGGATATGTTATATCTATGCTGCAGGTTTGAAGGTTTAACATAAGAGTTTTCCTCTGGGGGAAACTCCTTGGAAATTATGACTGGGTGACTGTGATTTAGGGGGACTTAAGAGGAAGAAGCAAGGAAAGAAGATCTGATCGTTTTTATGGAGCTTTGTCTATACTTTGAGAAAAAAAAGACAGAGTGAAAGTGACATAGAGGACATTACAATGACATTTCCCTCTGCTGGATTATATAGTTCATACACTGTTAGCTATCTTATCAACCACATTGGGAGAGACATTTCAGAGAATGGTTCTGATAGTTTAAAAAAATCTTACTGGCAGACCTTAACTATTTTCCCCCCAGAAATTCCAAGAAGTTCAAATCCAACAGGAAGGGAATTGATTAACTTTTATTGGTAATTTGTTTCTTGGTCAAGTTTCACTTTGTTTTTTCATACTCCCTTTTTTGGCATTCATCTGTCACCTTTCTGTCCTTTCCCTAGCTCCTGGTGCTCTCTCTTTGCCTCTCTGTCCCTCTGTCCCCCTGTCTCTATCTCCCTCCCTCTACCTCTCTTTCTCCCTCTTTCTCTCTCTCTTCCTCTTTCCATCTCCATTTCTCTATCTCACTCTGTTTCTTTCCCCTTCTGTCTCCTTTTTCCGCCTATCCCCTCTCTCCCTTATGCATTCCCTCCCCCTCCTCTCTCCCTCTTCCTCTCTCTGTCTCTCTTTCTCTATCTCCCTGATTCCCCACTTCTCTCTATCCCTCCCCTTTCCTTCTTTCTTTTGATTTTACTCTCTCTCCCTCTCCCTCTGTCTTTCTCTGCCTATCTTCCCCACACTTCTCTCTCTGTCTCTATCTCTTTCTCTCTCTCTCTCTGTTTTTCTGTCTCTTTCTCTGTCTCTCTCTCTTCCCTGCTCTTCCTCCTCCTATTTCTTTCTGTGTACCTCCTTCTCTCCCACTCATCCTCTTCTTTCCTTCTTCATCTGTCTTTTTCTGTATCTGCATGTCTGTCTGTCTCCTTCCTTCCCTCCCCACCCCTCTCTCTCCCTTTCTCTATCTGAATATTTAAGATATCTCAGGTGGTATAGAAAAAAAAATATGACCCTGAGTCAAAGTGTGATCTATAGGGAGTTCTGGCTGTGCATTTTAATTATTGCTAACAAAGTAACATTTTAATAGCTTTAGGTAGAAATTGATGAGCCCTCCTGTGCTCAATAGGCCTTGGGAAGACATGGCATAATGTCTTGTGGAAAAGAGAAAGAAAGAAGAGGAAGGCAATGGATTTTGAAGAATCCACACTAAGTTTTCTTCAAGAGACTTAAGGACCTGTGGTGGGACATATGTTTATCTTGGGCATTTCCACAGCATCTTTGTGAGGAGGAAGCAAATGCCATTCTGTCCATTTGATAGATGTAGAAACTGAGACTCAAAACATGGAAGGAAAATATATAGAATTCCCTAGCATACAAGAGTACAACCATGATAAAAGCTTCTAAGTCATGAAGCTAGAGATTAGGTTTGCTCTTTTCTTGTCTCCCCTACAGTATCTTGTACAATCTGGGCCATGGGGGTAGGAGTTCAGAGCTTGGTATTTGACTGAGAACCAGGAGTGTGCTGATCAATATTTAAAAACTGGTTCTCTGGGGAACAAAGTACCCATGGCACACTTTTAAGCTAATTGTTACTTCATTATTAACATTTTGCATCACTTTCTTAAGTCTAAACAATCAATAAACCTATAAACCAAGCCTTAATTTATGAAATTTGGAAATTTCTAAGGTAGAAATTTTGACACCAAAAATTAGTTCTGCAGTTTGTTTAAACTGATTTAAACCACCTCTGTCACCCTGGTTTTAGATATGTCAGACTTGTTGTGATGATAAAATGGGGTAAGATTTGTAAAGTGTCTTACAAACCTCTAGGTGCCATATAAATAATAGCTATTATTCTTCTTCTTTGGTCATGGTGTGCCATGAAACAAGGAAGAGACTAAAGGTTCTTTAGCCTGGTGCCCCCTTCTGCTCCTGAAACAATCATGGCAGAATAATGTTTCCATAAGTGGTAAGAATCCTATAATTTTTAGACTATTTCTAAACATTCACCTAGTTGTACTGGAGGACAGTAGATAAAGTCATAGATGGTTATAATATCAATCTGGTAGGAATATATAATACACTGGACAATTAAAAAATATCTTGACAGGTTAAGAACTCTGGGGTGAATCTAATCAGATGAAGTTTAATAGTAAAAAGTGTAACTGGAATTGGCCCATGAAAGTCCAGCCTTTATGATCACTTGTGGCATACCTGGCTTGATGCAATCCCAAAATTGAATTTTGGAACATACATGAGAATCTTCTGGCTATTTCTAATCTGATTACTTTGTGCCTTTTTGATTAGATACTGAACTGAAGATGTTCATGCATGCAAAAGTCCCCAGTGACTTGACTTTGTTCTCTTTCTGGCCTTCATGCGAGGTGGCAATAATTGTTGTATGCCTCCAGGTGAGAAGAGTGCCATCGGTCTACTCTCTCCACCTGGGTTATCATGAAGTCATGACCACATGTCCCTGCTATTGCTTCTGTCCCTCTTATGTCTATTTGTCTCAATCAAAGGAATACTGGAATCAATTCAACAAACATATAATAAATGTTCACTATGTGCTAGGCATTATGCTAAATTGGGAATACATATACAAGCAGGAAAAAAGGAAAATGTTTGCCCTCAAGGCAATTACATTCTAATAGTAGAGGGCTAGAGAGAAAAGGAAAGGGGGGTTAGTAGGGGAGATTGGGAGAGAAATTCTTGTTGGAAATAAGTTAGCAACAGCCTGTGGAATATGGATATATGGTTGACCTGGGGCTCTTTCTTAAAATAAGATTCTTAGAGGAATCAATCAGAGAGAGAGAGAGAGAGAGAGAGAGAGAGAGAGAGAGAGAGAGAGAGAGAGAGAGAGAGAGAAAGAGAGAGAAAGAGAGAGAGAGAGAGAGAGAGGTCACAGGAGCAGTAGGGTTCTTCCAATGTGAGAAATAATCCAGGGAAAGAGAGAGATTTCAGAGTGAAGAGATTTCTGTGACTTAACATGATTTCACATCTGTCACAAGGTGAAATGAACTCATCAAGTGCAGTTGGGTATTCTTTGACTATCGTCTTACTTATCTGGAGAATTAACTCCCTATTATACATTTTTGTTACCTTTTTCGCCAACCCAAAAGTCATTCTCTTTGGTAGAAAAAAAAAAGAGCAAAGTAAGAATCAAACAACAATCTGCTATTAGTTTTAATAAAGGGGGGTCAGAAGAGACAATTACTCTATCCTCTGTAAAGTCAGTGATAATATGCTATCCCTTCAAGTAAGAACACAGAACAATAGTTTGACAGTTGTGAGCAAAGCCCAGATACTTCCTTTAATGAGATAGTAGCTATTTGGATTGGTCAAGGAACTCGGTCATGCCCTCTGGGGTTTGAATAAAACCAATGAGCTTACCTAAGGAGAGGAAGCAGGCTCTGAGAAGAAATCTCAAGAAGAGGAGAAGAATGTTGTATTCCTCCAAGTAGGGGGAATGCCTGACCTCATGAGTCAGTCTGTTCTTCTTTAGACAGTTCTAATTTTTAGGGTTTTTCCCCCAACCATAGAGTCTAAATTGACCTCTTTGCTGCTTTCGGGCAGTGCTCTTGGTTCTACCCACTGGGGCCCAATAGAACAATCCTAATGTTTCTTCAAAATAATAGCCTGTTAAACACTAGAGGACATTCATCATGTTCTGTGTGGGTCCTCTCCTTTCCAGATGAAACTTTCCTAATTCGTTCAACAAAATCTTTATATGACATTTGTTTCTGTTGGTTTGTCACAGCCAGGCCTTTTGGAACAGGCTGCTGATACTACAAACAAAAACAAAACAAAACCAATAAAAAACTAATTCCTGCTCTCAAAGAGCTCATGTTTTAATTGGGGAGATTAAAAAAAAAGCCAAGATTTACATAATGCTTTATAGTCTGCAAAGTACTCCACATATTGTCTAATTTGAAGTTCCCAGCAACCCTGTGAAATGGGTGTTATTATTATCTCTGCTTTTACAAATGAGGAAACTGAGGATACCGAGAGCTTAAACAATTTGCTTTGGGTCATATAGCCAAGCAAATGTCTGAGGCAGATACTTCACTCAGGGTATTTCACTATTCTGCTTAACTTCCTCTGGACATTCCCATTTCATTAATATTCTTTCTAAAAGTCATGGCCCAGAACAGAACTCAACACTTCAGAGGTGATCTGACCAGGGCAGAGGGACTATTACCTGCTTTGTACAAAAATGTCATTTCTCAAGATCACAGTCAATGCTGACTCCTTGGAAAGAGCCAAAGAAGGGGAAAAAGAAATGTTGATGAATGCTCTGGTCAGGAGGTAAAACTTCAACACTCCACAGTGTGGCTGGGACAGATTAAAATGAATTTTTATTTAAATTCATTTCAAAAATTAATTTTTTAAAAAATGTAATTTTAATAAAATTTTAATTTTATTCAAATTTAAAATAAATAAAAATACAATAGAACACAGATATTACATTTTTTAAAATTACATTTTTTATTTTTATTTTTATATCATTCATTTCCACAAGATTTTGAGTTACAATTTTTCTCCCCCTCTTTCCCCTATCCATCACTCCCAAACAGCGATCTCACTGTATACCCCCTCCCCCAATCTGCTCTCTCCTATATCCTTCCCCACATCCCCTCTGACTTTTTGGTAGGACAAGATGGATCTCCATACCCCATTGCCTGTATATCTTATTTCCCAGTTGCATGTAGAAAATAATAATAACAATAATTTTCTAAACATTTGATTTTGAAACTTTAAATTCCAGATTCTTTCCCTTTCTCCCTCCTCACCCACCCTTACTGGGAAGATAAGCAATTCAATATAGGTTGTACACGTGTAGTTACACAAAATGTTTCCATAGTGGATATATTGTGAAAGACTGACTATGTTTCCCTCCATCCTATCCTGCCCCCCCCCCCATTGCTCTATTCTCTACTTTAACCCTGTCCCTTTTCAAAAGTGTGTGCTGGGGTGGAGTCAAGATGGCAGAGTAGAAACAGGAGTTCTGCACAGCCCCAGCTTCCACCTCCTCCAATTCATATAAAAAAATGACTCTGGACAAACTTTGGAGCTACAGAACTCACAAAATGACACAGAGAAGCTAACTTCCCACTGAAGACAGCCAGGCAGGCTGGCAGGAAGCGGCCAGCACAGCACTCTGAGAGCCTACTCCAGCTGTGTGCAAGCACGAGGTTTTAGCCTCAGGGCAGCCACAACCAGCAGGTGGCTGGAGGGACTTCAGATCACCAGCAGCTGTGGCAGTTTCCAGAATTATCAACACATAGATGCTAAGGACAAAGTGAGAGGTCAGTGCAGTGTGGACTTTGGGATCGGGTAGTTTGGGAGTGTGGTCCAACCTTTGCCCCTGGAGGGAGAAGCGGCTGAGGTGCTGCAGCCTGCAGCCGGCAGCTGCTGGCTTGCAGATTGTAGGGGGACCAAGCAACCAGTTTTATGGGTAATTGCTCTTGCTTTAACCTGTTTGGATCTGGATCACTGTCTAGGGTGGAGGTCTTGGGGTGCATGACCAGCTTGCCAGAGTGTGTAGAGGTTCAGAGAGGGCCCCCAACTAACAGCTCCAGCAGCTGCAAAAACCCCAACAACTGGGACAAAGCTCCCCTGTCTGGTAGTAGAGTGTTACTGTGGCAAAAAGTGCAAAAGTCAAGTAATTGAGTGGCAACATGAACAAACAAGGGAAACAAAGCAAGCAGAGCAATTCAACTTTACACTCCTATTTTGGGGACAAAAAGGATCAAAGCATGGAACAGGAGGAAGACAATGAAGTCAGAACTCCTACACCAAAAGCTTCCAAGAAAAATATGAGCTGGTTACAGCCCACAGAGGACCTTAAGAAAGATTTTGAAAACCAAATAAGAGAAGTGGAGGAAAAATTGGGAAGAGAAATGAGAATGATGCAAGAAGATTATGAAATGAGAGTCAACAACCTGACTGAAGAAAATAACACCTTAAAAATAGACTAACTCAAATGGCAAAAGAGGCTCAAAAAACCAATGAGGGGAAAAACACCTTAAAAACCCAAATTTGCCAGATGGAAAAAGAATCTCAAAAACTCACTGAAGAGTATCATTCCTTCAGAATTATATTGGAGCAAATGAAAGCTAATGACTTTATGAGAAATCAAGATACTATTAAACAGATCCAAACAAATGAAAAAATAGAAAGCAATGTGAAATATCTCATTGGAAAAAACAGTGACCTGGAAAATAGATTCAGGAGAGATAACTTCCTCCACTTCTCTTACTTGATTTTCAAAATCCTTCTTGAGATTCTCCATGGGCTGTAATCAGTTCATATTTTTCTTGGAAGCATTTGATGCTAGTGTTCTGACTTCATTGCCTCCTGTTCCATGCTTTGATCCTTTTTGTTCCCATAAAAGGAATCTAAATTTAGATTGCTGTGCTTGCTTTGCTTCCTTTGCTTGCTCATGATGCCACTCAATTACTTGAGTTTTGAAATCTTTGCCACAGTAGAATTCTGCTTCCAGAGGGGAGAGCTTTGTCCTAAATTGTTGGTGTTTTTGCAGCTGCCAGAGTTATTATAGACCCCACATGCTCTGGATCACTGGTCACACACCTCAGGAGCACAACCCAAGACTGTGATCCAGATCCAGGTAGTTTAAAGCAAGAGTGATTACCCTCTGAGTGGTTGCTTGGCCTCCCTACAATCTGCAGGTTAGGAGCTCTGAAGCAGCCATGTGGTGGTGACTGCATGGCTGCCACACCTCCACTGCTTCTTGCTTTAGTGGTAAAGGCCAGATGGTGCCTCTGTCCCCCAGTTCCAAAAGAGATCTATGCTGACCTTTTACTTTGTCTTTGGCATTTATGGGTTGATATTTCTGGAAACTGCCACAGCTGCTGTTTATCCACTTTCTTGAGGTCTGCCCTAGCCACTGCTGATCAGAGCCACCCTGGGGCTAAATCCAAGGGCTCAAGCAGCACTGGGCTCAGCTCCCAGAAGGCTTTGATGTACCCTTCCTGTCCACCAGGCTGCCTTCAGCCAGAGATTTGTTTCTCTCTGTCACTTTGTGGGTTCTGCAGCTCTAAAATTTGTTTAGAGTCATATTTTATAGGTATTTGAGGTGGTTATGGGGGAAGCTCACAGAGTTTTCCTGCTTCTATGCCGCCATCTTGGCTCCACCCCCAGTAGCTGAATGATAATATTACATTTTAAAACTAAGTTAATACATGACCCACAGGGATCTTTATATATGGATTAATGGCCTCATTTCTATTTGAGATTGACACCAATTCTCTAGTCTATTCATCCTGTGACATTTCGTTAAGAAGTCAACTCAGTATGCAGGACTTTCTCAAAAGGTAGATTTTGAATTATTTCATCTGCTGTTAAATACTTCCTTGGAGACTCCAAGGTTCTTGACTTTTTTTTAATAAAAATTCCAAACATCCCAGTAATGGTTTTCATACAGTACAGTCTTTGCTAAAATGTTAGTGGATACCATGGAAGGAATGGAATCAGTAATAAAATGGCATTTTTATTTGGATTGGGATTTGCACATTGGAACACAGGAAAGTTCAGAAGGATATAATGCTATGTAGGGGGAGCTAAAGGATTTAGTTAATAAAATAAAAAAAACTATGTAAGTGCTTGTCATTTATTATTATTATTGTTGCTACCATTATAAATAAAAATATACTAATTCATATTCAAAAGGGTTTCATGGATGATTAGATTGTGGTACCAGGAAGAGGTTGGTATTATTGCCAGCATAGATGAAAGAATGAAGAGAACAGGACTTGCAGGAGATATACCATCTTCTTTGTGATGAATGAAAGATGCTAGAACATCTTAGTGGAAATATCTTTAAATTATTGTGAAGTAAGAATAGAGGTGGATGAAAAGAGAAAGGATTTATAGAAAAAGAGAATGAGAGAGTTGGGATGGACCTTGGAGGCTACTACTTCACAGCTGGTTAGTTGCAAAACCAAGATTCAGATCTCTGGATTCTTAGACCAGTCACTCTTCTTCTTCTTCTTCTTCTTCTTCTTCTTCTTCTTCTTCTTCTTC